>NC_134471.1:42170309-42186205 GCF_964194025.1 Convolutriloba macropyga | reverse complement strand
GGGTATTGTGGCATTGGGTACTTTGTATTTACACCACGTTTACTATTTCGCAGAATTTTAACTTTTATATCCGTTAAGTGAAACACTAACCACCGCTGACGTGAATGAATTCTCTTTTAGACAATGGACTTGACTCATTGTACATGACGACGGCTTGAAGTATCTCGTTTCTCAGAGGATACAGACCAATATACGTTTCCCCTCTGGGAAGAAGACTGCTACTATTGATAAATGTCCACGCCGCGAACACTATCCCAGTTAGAGTGAATGAAAACGCCCTTTACATGGGTACAACAAAAGGGCTCTTTTCACATACTGACTTTAGTTCTTACGGACATCCATCAAAAATATTGGGCTCAATTAAATAAGTGCTTTGGTGTTACAAGATCTCTCCCACCCCCGCCCCTCACCCCAGTGATAACAAACGTATAGCCACCCCATTACCATAACCCCCATATAAGAATAATCGGGTCTTTCCCATTAAAGCCCCCAATGAAATTATACCCCCCCCCCCATTATGGTATAATTACCAATGGGGGCTATAGTTTATACGACCATTAAGCTGGGGTGGGGGGGGGGGGGGTATATAATGGGAAAGACCCGAATAACCAATCATTGATAAAAACGGTGTGTTATCACTGAATTAAAACAATGGTAAAAAGAGCTGTGATTTAATTGTCCCCCCTTTCATGGCAACACTCGTCAAAGCGGCCAATGTGTCTACTGTAAGGTCTCTGATCAATCGCCATCGATCTGCCACAGCCACAACATTTACACATTCCGACACACCCTCCCCAATATCAATAAATCACACCACTAAGGAGCAAATTTTTATAATTCTTTTTCCAGTTTCTGAAGAAAGATAGCATACAACAATGCGATGCTTTCTTTTGCCGATAAGTTTTGATTGCAGACAATCAATTCATAAACCAGAGTTAAAGAGCGCCAATCGCTCGCAACTTCTTTTTGAGTGTGACTTTTGACTCTGATGTTAATGAAATAGTCGGCGGAGACATTCGATGCTACTGACATTCAGCATTTGAAAAGGTTGTTTTGGATATTTTTTTGAAAACGAGCACAGAATTCCGATTTCATAATATATCTATGATCCCCTGACAATATCTTGCAATTTTAAGCATGGACGAGTGCTAACACGAGTCAAATAACTCAAAAAGCTGAATTTTAACTTAAATTCTGGGGTCTTTACCAATATAGCCCTCACTAAAATATAGCCCCGATTTAGGTATAATTACCATAGTGGAGGGGAGGGGGATATAGGTAACCTGACCACTAAGGTGGGGGCGGCTATAATGGGAAAGACTCAATTTTTTTAAGATACAAAAGTCTTGGATCTTTTCCGTTGGTGCCCCCCAGCTTAGTGGGTGCATATTATTTGTACACCACACCCCAGACGCACATGCCATTTTTTTACATAATGGTTTGCTATGATATGGCATGTGCTCTGTAACTGGGGCACAACGTATGGGAGGCATAAACGGATAACATCCAAAAATTTTGCTTATATTAATAGTGCTTATCTAAGAAAAATAGACAGAGCAAATTTAACTAAAAAAATTTTACTTGATTGACCTGTGAATATATCTTGGTTCAGAATCTCGGATCAGACTTTCTATTTTTGTTACAGTTCATTGGAGTCGAGTTCATCAGTTTGAAGTCATTGGATGTTAAGATCAGGTTCCTAAAGATGGGACGATTTTACTTTTGAGATCCGATTGATAGTTCAAATCGACACCTGATTGACAATATCTCCAAGTCGAAAAAAAAGATCTGCGTTTAAATTTGGGGCAATAATTTATCGATATAGCAATCAAGTTTGTCAGCTAAGTTCATTTTTTTGCTTTCCGAGACTTTTCAGAGAAGGACTTTCAATCTTTTTTAAGTTCTTTCAAAACCATCACATCCTCCTTTGTTAGCTTGTGATGATAAGCTCTCCAAAGTTTATTGGTTGTTTATCTCTTGTTGATGTTTGTGAATGCTCTCTTGCTTCTGGTTACGGTTGCTCTGCACTTGATATTGCTTCAGAATTTTAGTCCTGATGTGAAGATCCCTAATAGTATTCCTAACTTTTGATTTTGAATCATATGGGTTGTTCATCGTCTATGTGGTTGTTCTTCGCTAGAAAAGTCAGAGTTCAGTTTCTAAGCTGTATGAGGGGTGTGTTTAAGCACTTTCTGATCATGAAAGCCGCACGAACTCTCTCCTTCTTTTCAATGGCTTTGAATAGCGTATGTTCGCAAAAGTAAGATTCTTCTATTGCTGGTAGTCTGACTCTGCGTCCGAGATGTAGCTCAACCGAATTTTGCCTCGTCTTGGAAGTTTTGAGATGTGCTATCAGTACCTTTTGCTGGAATGCTCCAAATGGCACGTTGAGATTACGACTCCACGCTTGAAGTGCCCACTTCCCTGTCTGGAATTTCCAGTGTTTCACACCGCTGTTTGAGATAACAATTACAACTTTGAGATCACTATCAGATACTGTAAACCTAAGAATTCCGAACCCTGAAAAAGTTTGACTCAGATAAAATTTGACTCTTCGATTCCTTGCGGGGATTACTTCTATCAAGCTTGAATCTGCGCCAACAAAAAATAACATAATAACTTGGTTCTTAACCTAAGTACAGTTCATGTAGAAGTGTTCCCAAACATTGGCTTCTGGTCACGTAGAGACTGTTTTTTCAGGATTTGCCAGTTCTTTTGAGATTTAATAACAAATTCTTGAATTTACTAACAAATTGTTGAGCGTTTTGAGTAGAACCAAGCCGCTTGGCACTCATAATGGCCAATGTTTCCATTGCATTTTTGTAAGGTTTTATCTCTTGTGTTTTTGTCGAAAAATATCAGATTTCATGTGAGTGAAAAGAACAAAACCTCTAAACATGGTTCCATTGCGAATGATCAATGAATCATTCCGTTGTTTGAATCCTTTCTAGGCCTCCAAACATTGTTTCTGATTTCCATATTTGATATTTATTTGATATGTCCTGGAATAGTCGTTTTTTTACAGGTTCTTTTCTTGTTTCTGTATGGGTCACCAAATCTTTCTTAGCGAAGTCAATAATGTTGATCGTTAAAAGCCATTCGATTGCTGTCACATTCGTCTTCGTCGAAAACTCAATGTCGAAGGCCATTAGAGCGATTGCTCATCTTGTCATTCTAGCTGATGCTCCTCTGTAACTTTGCCTTGAATAGTTGAATAGACCGTGGTATTTTCTAAGCTCTGCTGGACATAAGGTGTGATTCTGGTCAAGAAAGCATTGTCGTGGGTTGTAACACGGGTCAAAGAATTCAATAAATTGAACATAAAGCTAAGTTTTGAAAATATTTTTAAATTTTGCTGATGTTTATAGTGCTTTTCTTACCTGATTTTACTTGATTTCACTTGATTTGAGTTTTTACTCGATTGACGTTAGAAAAGATCTTGCTTTTGAGTCCTTGATATGATTCTGTTTTCGACACTTTTCTAGGCAGTCGATATCATTAATTTGAGGTCACTGGACGTTGGAATCAGTTTTCTATAGATGGGAGGATTTAACTTCTGAAATCTTACTGGTAGGTCAAATAAGATAATGATAGCGCCAGCACAACATTAGAGTTAGAATCGGGTTTAATTTTGTGGTAACTTTTATCGACATGTCAATATTTCTCGTCCGTTTAAGTTCTTATTTTGCTTTCTGAAATTTTACGAAGAATAACTTTATTTGCCTGTTGCTTTGAAAACGATCACAGTAAAATAAGGTGGACTCTACTGGGCTACGAAAACAAATTGCATCCTCTGCCCTGAATGCCACAAATTAATTTAAGGGTTCATCAAACTAATTTAAGGGTCCTAGTGAACTAGTAATATAATCTATAGTTTAGCAGTGTTTGTCATAATACTCCTATGAACTTGGTTATTTTGTTCTCTAACAGGCATCACACTTTCTCCACTTTATGAAATTTAGTCGTTAATTTCGGTCAGCAAGGCAACTTCACATCCAGGGATGATATTGGGTTTGTTTCCATGGTGAATTATGGCACAATGTGTGCTGATCACTTTTACATGAAGCGTTTTTCGTGATGGTGTTGAATTGCGTTGCTCGGTGTTACGCAGAGAACGTTGAATTGTGTTGCCGTTTGATGATGCTCTCTGGTTATGATGATAATATCAGCAGTTTCTTCATTGCGTGAAATCGATGCCCGCGATAGATGACTGTCCATAATTGAACCTGCGACGTTGCTTGCCTTGTGGTGCTGCTTTAATTGAACTAAGTGGTAGTTTTGTTTGTTGGTTCGTCTTGTTGTTCGGAGTGTATTGTGTTGTCCCCAAAAATGATGCTCTCTGGGCTGTGTGCATACTTCACTCCGGAGGATTGAATTAATAATCAAGAATCGTAATACCAGTAACTAATAAAGTTACAGCCAGAAACAAATAATTGAATATTTTCAACAATAAAATACAATTTTCTAAGAAAACTAGCTAATGGTCCACACTAATTCCAATCAGTTGAATCAATCTATTCACAAGTATCCAAAAGTCATTCAACTGACTGCTTAACCCAAATAACTACAATAAGTTCTGCCTCCCAGTACGTCTGTTACTGGCCACAAACTTATCATCCACACAACCAACGATTTCGAATAATTTTGCAGTTCAATTCACCGCAACTACAAAACTATGTTTTTTCACCGAGGGCTCACCAGATAATTACAGTTTTCTCTCACTAATAACCAACTGCTCCACTTGAGAGCTCTTTCTCTCTCTCTCTCACAATTGACTGAGGAACAACTGTTCTTCAGCCCCGTTTACTTTTCTTTGAGTGTTTTTCTTCTGCATAAGGGTACTCAACCTCATCAGTTCTTATCAACAATAAATAACCTGCGGTTTCATTGAGAATGTTTCTTTCTAATGTACACGGGCTATAGTAGGCGTAAAAGGTCAGTCACAAGATGCAACTTGTCTTATGAAAAAGTTCGCTCAAGTTGACGGAAATTCAGTGGTTTTCTTGGTATGCTTATTTCAGGACTCAGCTAAACTTATGTTTTAAGCAGAACAATCCGTATGCAAGTTTAAGCAAGCTTGCAAATTTTTATCAATTTCCAGTTACGGATATGTCTGATCTATACCACGGGTGCCTTGCTTCACATTATGATGTAGCAATGTCAGTTTTAGCCAATTTTTAACTTTTCTCCTTTGATTCTCGATAATTAAAAATGAAGACGAAAAGAGGCAAACTTAATTCCTCCTAATCCTTTTAGTGTAAGTTATTTGTCCCTTTGATATTTCGAAATTGAAAAATCACCAATTTGAATCCTTTTCGTTTAAGTGGGGTTCTATACGAATCTGATGAAAGTGTTGGTTTTTTTTGAGAAAAAGCCACTCTAAAATCTCTTCACGTGTGGTAGTCCTCTAAATATAGTTTGTAACGGCTGCTCTCCTATCAATGTCAAGGAAAACATTACACTGCCCAGTTCGTTTCAGCGGTTTCAAATTTGTCCGGATATTGTAACTTTGCAGTTAACTTTTGTGAACTGTATTATCCGCTATACTGTAGATTACCGTTGCATTATTTTAGCTCAATTCCTCTTGATAACTAATTGTTCTGCTTTTCTGTATAACAAACTTGTTTTTCTCAGAATAACCAAATAATTCAAATTGAAACAATCAAAATATTGTTGAGTTTTAGTTAATAACTCAAGTTATAGATCGAAATTTCAAATTATCTTGAAGTACAGTCCTTAGTAATGGACTTATTAACTATTCGGAACAATAATTAACTTGATCAATCAAGTAACAAAAAAGCGCGAACGCAAAGAAATTTCCAACTGAATTTCCAACTATTGGCTTTGATAACTAACTTCTAGTCTTCAATTGGTCTCAGTAACGCCAAAATTGAAACTATGCTGGGCTTCGATAAAACCAGTAAGGGCAACTGACTATGTGCTTTGCACAAAGTTTCTCTTACTTAGGAACTTCGTTCCTCAGAAAGAAAGTTTTGATAATATCAATGTTAATTCTCTTTTCACAAGTCAAAATTAAGTTGAAACTGTACAATCACTAATATGATCTACAGAAACAAGACACGATAACAAGTAATTTACCGCTCAAGAAATTGTGCTTCAATACGCACTGTATATCAGTTTAATATGACCAAAATTGCAATTTTCAACTGATTTTTGGTTGTTTTGCAAGCTCTATTTATACTGCCGTACATGTCAAAATTGCATCTCTGATTGGTTGTAGATTAATATGTCGTAAAATTCTCTGAATACACTGAGGTTGGGGTTCAAGATACCGTATACGGTGCCCGCACTCTCTGAATTGAAATGAAAATTGCAATATTCATCGAATCTGGCTTACCAAGTTGAGTATCTCTTGCTCCATTTGAGCTAAATTCGTGTGATTGTGAACATTTGAGCACGTGACAATAATTGCGTAGTTCGGTTTTGAGTTTCAGTTTAACTTCATGTATGACGATTACGTACTAATAATAGTTACTGAATATAAATGTTGCACAAAATGAACAAATCCGTATGGCTTCAGTAGAATGTAGCATTAAATTTCGCTCTTTATGCTATTCTGGCTTTAATGCTTGAAATGGCCTTGAAGCGCTATTCAGTTTGCTTAATTAGTTAGTAAGCTAAGCCGTCATATAATTCTCTAGAAAGAGAAGTCAAATTAAAAAATAGATCACCCATTACTCTTCTCCGAATCGTAAGAAAAGACAGCGTAGCGCCCCAATACAATTCAAATTTTTTGAATTGTGAAAACAAGGAACACCGCAATATGGCTACCCTCAGATTACTTCAGATTAAAGCTTCAATGCTATAATAAAACTATAGACCAGTGGTTGCAATGGAAAAACATCAGGTAAGGTGGAGAGGCAGCTAAAGGTCTGAATTGCATGTTATGTAGGAAATGTGGTGAAAGTGTGGCAAACGATGTAACAATTTATAGATTAACAAATTGTAGAGATTGGCTGAAAAAATCTTTTAATATACCATTAATGTGAATAAGAGTGCTTATTTCTTTAATAAGGAAAGTGTTTTTATTATTAAGCGTATTAGGCGGATAATTATACGGACAATTTATCGTTTAAAACTATTTGGTCGCCGCATTTGTACTTTAATTTTCTGAATTAAATCTGACTCGGGTACAAACAGAACTAACACCAGGTGAACTTGAGCTCGACTGTGAGTGGAAGCTGCCTGTCTTCCATGGCTCCCAGTGACATGTATGACCAATCCTTCCACTGGGTACCAACAACAGTCCCACTGAGTGCCTCACAGTAGAGGAACTGGGCAAGGAGTGTGATTAGACTGGCAAAGGTGAGAGCCATTGCCCACACACAGATGGAAATTGCCATTTCACACCAACAGCTGTCGTCTGCACAAGAACATAGAGCTCATAATTAAGTGAACGGTGGTTTTAGGTCTATTCCGGGTTGAGGTTTTTGGGTGAATTTTTGTAAGAAAAGAGATGAATGCGGTGAATTTTTGTAAGAAATGCGCTGATTGCGATGAAAAAAATATTTCACCGCATTTCACCGCATTTCTTACAAAAATTCACCGCATCAACTTTTGTGGAAAATTAATATAAGAAATGCGGTGAATGCGGTGAAAATAAATAATTCACGCATTTCACCGCATTTCTTACAAATTCGCCGCCAAACCTCGACCCTGGATATATTAGGAATTTAGTAGAGCTAAAGATAAATGAAGTTTACTCATATCAAATATGGACGTCATTCTTTGAACAAAATAAAAGTAATTTTCTTTTTTGTGTCGGAGCTGAGCATAATATATGGCCCAACACATTCAGCCGGGTCGAGATGTCAGCGCCGTTTCAGCGCATTTTTTGAAAGAAATTTATTGAATGCGTTGAAGTTATGCAGAAAATCCGCAAAATTTGCAGAAATGTGCTGAAAGAGTGAGAATGCGCAGAGACATTCAGCGCAGCTTCAACCCGGGTCGAGGGGTCAGCAGCTGTAAGCGGATTTTTTTGTAAGAAATCCGCTGAATCTGCTGAACTTATGTAAGGTTTGTGCTGATTGCGCTGAAAATCGATAAAAGGTAATGAATCCGCTGAAATAAAATATTTAAGCACATTTCAGCGCATTTCTTGCATAAAATCGGCATTTGACCAGCACTTTTCTAACCTAATTTCAGCATTTTCAAAAATTTTAAATTCAGCGGATTCAGCGCCTTTGTAACATATTTTCAGCACTTGTGAGAATTTTAAATTCAGCGGTTTCAGCGCTTTTCTTACATAATTTCAGCACTCGTGAAAATTTTAAATTCAGCGGATTCAACGCTTTCTTGCGAATTTTTTTTCTGCTCACTATTGCTTATAACGTAGTCGGAATGTAGGCTCCTTCACTTTTTGCAATTCTGAAGAGCCACTAATCGATCAAAAGTCTGCGTGGTTTTTTAAAATGAAAATTCATTTGTTTGAAAAACAGACCGGGTGAAAAGCGTCACACTTCCATCATATCTAACGGAAGGAAGATATTTATACTTAAGCTACCTGATTTCATTCAATCAAGTAATTTGGTTTTATACCTCAGCTGCAGTAACTGCTTTATCTTAAGGTTTGACAAAATTCTTAAGTCTTTTGGCCGATATCCAACTGTTTTTAAGTTGAACTGCCCTAGTGCAATGCTTTTCAGTCTTGCACAGTTGCTGCTTCTGAATGTGCAGCAGGAAAAACAACACAAAAATTTTCAACTTGTACAAGAAAACCATTAAAAATTCATAAGATAAGTGCTGATATTGTGTAACAAAGGTCTTGAAAGTTATGTAAGAAAAGCACTGTCAGCCGCTGAAAAACTATATTTTCAGCAGTTAGATCTTACATAATTATCCGCTTAATGTGCCGAAAAGTGCTGAAAATATGTACGAAAAAGGTGCTGAAAATTCAGCAGATTAAGCGGATTAATGTGTAAGATTTACCCGCTGAAAAATATTTTTTTCAGCGGTTGTCAGCGCATTTCTTACATAAAATGTGACGAATTCCTCGACCCGGGAAGGAATCTCTTCTGTTAATTCAGCGCATTTCCTAAAATATTTTATTAACTTTTCCAGCAACTTTCCTACAAAGTCACTGCGACCTTTGCAAAAATTCATTGCCTCTCAGTACATTTCATGGCCATTTTCAGCTGATTTCAGCGGATTTCAGCGTATCGTAATGCAGGTTTTTTCCCAGATATTCTTCTCCTAAGTTACATATAAATAATTTTGATTACTGTAAGTAGTGAAAAGTGTTGAATTTGTGTAAGAAACGCGCTCAATTATCAGCGCTTTTATTGCTTATTTTCATCTTTTTTCAGAACTTTTCAGCGTACTTCTCGCAAAACGGTTCATTAATATAAACTCAAATTAAATAAATCAGGTAACGTGAGTTGAGATTGGCAATGAACTGACACTTTTTCATTCATTTTTGTTACAAAAGTTAAGCGCATTTCAGCACATTTCAGTGAATTATGTACGATTTTTGAGCTGAATTTTTTTCAAATATTCAACGCATTTGAGCGGATTTTTTACATACTTATCAGAATGTATTTCAACTCGGGCAAGGGCAACAAAAGTAGTATATCATGACAAGCAACATTTAAGGCTATACTCTCATGAAAGTCCAATCGAATTGTTCACGTTTTGTCAACACAATTATTTATCCACTATTATTAGTACATGAACATCATAATTGAAAATAAATTCAAACTGAAATGCAAACTGGAACCCGATTATTACCAAATTTTTCTTGCCACGAAAGCACAAAATACGAAATCAACATTAAAAACTGCATCCAGTTCTACAATGGTAGAACTTGGAAAACTATCATAAATCATTAGGCACCTGCAAACTTTGTGTTAGCTATTTGTCATACAGTGCGTTTTCTTCAGCACTTTTTTACTTGATATCGTGTCATGTAGCTCTAAACTGTTTTGGTGACGGAACAGTTTGGCTTAAGTTTGACTTGCTTAAAAGAAAATTAGCTTAGATAAACTCAAAATGAATTTTTGAAGAGCAAATTTCCTAAGAAAAAGAGCTTTTATAAAAACACAGACAATTTTCTTACTGGCTGGGGCAAGACCGAATATCGTTATGACATTGGCATGTTTGTAGCCAATTGAGAAGAAAACCTTGATAATTCTTACGGATTGGAGTTTCTTCTTTTACGTCCACTTAAACAACAACGACTAAATCAACCAGGTTGAAACATCGTGTGTACAGTGCTGTGAATTGTTGAAGTGAGATTTCTAAAGTTTGCTGCATTGTTTGAACTGCTATCCAATTTTCAACAAGAAAACTGATTCACAGGAAATTTTTTGACATTCTAAAGAAACTTTATACAGAATAGCCGGACAATTAATAGGGGTATATTGAAAGAAAAAGGTTAACCCACATTATAGCAGATAATACAACACAAAGCTGACTGCAAATTCTTAATGTCCGAGAAGGTTTCAAATCCGCTGAATTAAATCGGGTATTGAAAATCATTCTCTGGCAAAGCAGTAGTTTGGTCCCCAGACTCGTATAGTGCAAACCAAACATAAGTGAGTTCAGAAGTCATTTTTTGAGTGAGGTAAGTCACGCAATTGACTTAAAAGCAGAAATGACGTCAGGAACACGAATTTTAACTGCAAAGCATTAGAAGTCACTGAAGTCATTGAAAGTCAAATACGAAACAAAAATTTTTTTAAAAACCCAGAAAATAAATTTAAAAATGCCGCATGTGAACAAAAAGACCTGGTGAGAATTGAAATTTTGATTCAAACAACAAACTAGGCCTAGAATGAACTATGAATGGATTGGAGAACCATTTTAAAAAATCCGATCCAAAAAAAACCAAAAAAAACAGTAAAAATCAAAGTGAAATTGCCGCATGTGAACAAAAAACCACTAGCGAGAAAGCGAATTTTTGTTCAAACACCGTTTTCTCACCCTACTTTAAAATTTCACGCGGAGTGAAAAATTTTCAAGCCGCAAAACCACTCGCTTTTTTGCTCCGCTTCCTGTTGCGGCGTGACCAAAATCACTACTTCATTTTGACTTCAAAAATCATGAAAATTAGTGAACAGATCTTTAAAAAAAAGACAGTGCCCCAATACAGCTTAAATTCTTTGAATTGTAAAAAAAAAATTAGGAGCGCAATAATAGCCACCTGGAATTGCTGACGCGGCTATTAAAAATAATTATAAGTTATTATAATATGATATAAAAAGCATCTTTAATCCACTTAAACCTCACTTTTTTATACAATATTACAAGTAAGTATTTTCCAGCAGCAAACTTGAGTCGAGCTAAAGTCCCCAGCTGCAAAGTTAGGGTCGAGTTTGGATGTAAAGTCGAGCTAAAGTCTTTTCAAGGACCATTTGAATCAAGAAGGGTCTTTTCATACCACTTTTTGGTCGAGCATGGTCTTTTGATAAATCGAGGCCTGAACCTGAGTAAACAGAGTGAGGAAACGGTTTCACTCAGCCACAAGAACAGCTTTAACACAATTTATAAAGTTCAACATGTCTTTATTCAGGAAAAAAAGCAATGAAGACATTTAGCATGCCGGCGGTAGTAAATAGAACAGGTATGTGACAAACCGGCTATTCCAAATTTCCGTCTGAGGCAATCAATGTCACATCTCTCCTTCTCTTCTAGGAATCCATTTGCATCCCTGGCCATTCCACGACGCCTCCTCCTGCAACAGAGAATCTCAAACACTAACATGGCATATAAAGGATACAATCCCCTATAAGCGACATCAATATTACAAAACTGTATAAATCTGATCCATGGCACTGATTTGTGTAGAATTTTAAGCTGTTCACTTCTATATGTAGGTCAGGTCTAGTTTCAAGTTTCTGTTTTGGTTGAAATTATATCGAATGATATGTCTCAAATATGATTCTGCTCTCGTTCTCAACCTCAAATACTATTGCAGCCCGGGCCGAGGTTTTACCCTTAATCCACCCCTAATTAGCGGGAATTAGGGTGTAATGCGTATTCCTCTCCTGTTTATCGGGGAAACGAGTGTAAGAGTGTAATATTAAAAAATTACACTGTAATTACACTCTTTTTCCACTCGTTTTAAACTCTTTGTAAAGAGTATAATCTTGGGTGGAAAGATAAAAAATTACATTCTTTGACAATTACCCTTATAAGCGAACTGAAACGTGGACTATGAGTATCAGTTCTCGCAGTGGTTAAAGCACACAGTGAAATATAAAACATAATCGACAGAGGGGAGGAGAGGGATCAATACTGACAACCGCATTAAACTTTCACTTTTTAAAGTGACATTTTTGTAATCACACTCTTCCACCCTTAAATACGGGGGGAAATAGGCGTGCAATTGAAGATCCTAATACAGAACTAAACTGGAGAAAACTCTTCGGATTTTCTATATGCATTTTACGTGCCAGTAACAGAGGAGGGCAAAAACACAGGCGGAACAACGACCGAAGAATTCTAGAAAGAATTAATCGCTGGAACAGCGGAGACTTTGGAGGGCAATGGAACAAAGCTTGCTCTTTGAAACAATCAAATCGATCAAACTATACAAACTCCGAAGAGATTATCAAACGTGCAAAAAATTTGTGTTTCCAGGGCCAATATGGCAGAGCAGCAAAAGTTTTGGCTTCTGATGGTTTTGCACCAGTCAACAAGGCAACTCTCGATAGTTTGCAAAAATTGCATCCCCCTGAAGATAAGCCTATTGTAGTCCAAAATTTTTCATCACAAGCCTATCAATTCAGTGAGGAAAATTTTTCCGAACAGTTGAACTCGTTTTCAAGATTTACAGCAGCTGGTCCTTCAAAAATGTTTCCCAAACATCTTTTGCATGCTGTACAGTGTACCGCCTCAGACCAGTCACAAATTGCTTTGAGAGTACTGACTAAGCTTGTAAACATACGCCAACGTGGGGAACTTCCCGAATTGTTTCACAAGCTCTTTGTAGTGCATCGTTATCAACCTTGCTGAAAAAGAAAGGCGGTATTCGCCCTATTGCAGTCGGAGAAGTCCTGAGGAGGCTAATAGCTAAATTTTTAGCCAAGGAAGCAAATTTGGAAGCAAAGGAACTTTTCCAGAGCCTGCAATTGGGTGTGGAAGTGAAGGGGGAGCGGAAGCAATTATAAATTCGACTAAGATTTCGTATGAAAACATATTCACCTCGTCCAGTTCCTCGGGTATTTTGCAACTTGACTTTTGCAATGCATTCATTTCGATAAAACGCAGTGAAACGCTGAAATCCGTTGCCAGTTCAATGCCAGGCATTGCCGCTTTCACCAATTCCTGTTATTCACAACACAGCCATTTATTCTATGACAACTTTGTTGTTAGCAGTGAAAGCGGTATCCAACAAGGCGACTCATTAGACCTTCTGCTTTTCTCTCTGACGCTCTGGCCCAATATAGAGAAAATTCAGGAAACTTCGTCAGAGCTTCTACAACTTTCCTGGTATCTAGATGACGGTGTCTTGGTGGGCTCAGAGGACAATCTCATTAGATCTGGGGATCTTCTATGCCAGCTCGGACCTGATCGCGGCCTCCACGTTGGGGTCGATAAGTGCGAACTTTGGTCCACGGTAGATTTAGACAGACTGGATATAAGAATAAAAAGAACTGATATTTTGGGCCGTGAGGTTTTTGGAGCTGCGTTAGGAACCCCAGAGTTTGTCTACATGAAACTTAACAAAAGGATAGGGAAAATAGGGGTACTTTCCCATAAGTTGGTTTATCTTGATGACCCTCAGTGCGCCCTAGGTATCCTGCGCCACTGTATTGGTCCCCCAAAATGGTGTATTCTTTGCGTTGTCAAACGCCCACAAGTCCAGTTATTTAATCCTTAAAAGAATTTGATGCCCAACAGCGCGAAAAACTTGGGAATATCCTTGGAACTGTTCTTCCAGAAGAATCCTGGACTCAAGTAACCCTGCCCATAACCCTTTCAGGGTTGGGTAATTGCCAGTGCCAAGACCAATAAAAAGCATCATACGTTGGTTCTTTTCTCTCCTCTAAAGATCTTGTTTCGAAAATAACCGGTGAAAGCCCAGAAAACTACCAAGTATTTCAGGATCTTTATTCCAGTAAAGCACATTCCAGTAAAGCACATTGTAAAGGACATTTCAAACCTCTCGCAAAAAACATTTCAGCACGCTCTTGATAATGAAAAAATTTAATGGTCTCAAAGAAAATCTAGCTTGTGAGAGAGAATCCGCCCGACTTCTCTCATTGTCTGTTCGACATGCTGGAGCTTGGTTGTCTGCTCTCCTCATTCCAGCTCTTGGGTTTCATATGGCATCAAATGAAATTAGAATTAGTGTAAAGTACAGGTTGGGTGTCCCTGTCTACGAAGCCGAAAGGAAGTGCCCGTTCTGTAAAGCAGGAGTTCTTGACATCTACGGGGATCATGCCATTGCGTGTCACGGTCGAGGAGACGCAATAGCAAGACATGACCGGATTCGAGATAAAATAGTGTCTGCTTGCTCATCTGCGAATCTCTCACAAGTAGTGGAAAAAAAAGAACCTAATTCCAGAAAGCCAGTCACGCCCCGGAGACATCTTTGTCCCGACTTGGAAAGCGGAAAAACCTGCTGCATTTGATGTAACTGTTACTTCGTCGCTGCAATCCAACTCTCTCACTAATGCGGCTACAAAGAAAGGATACGCACTTGATGCATCAGATGAAAAAAAATATTGTCTCCACGACAATAACTGCGCAAAAATGGGAATCACATTTGTTCCCCTTGCAATTGAAGTCCTTGGCGGGATATCGGCAACCTTCAAAAAAACACAGGCGGTTGGCTGTGTTAAGTGACAATCGTTCCTTCCAAGCGCAGGGGTTGTCTGTAGCTTTCTGTAAACTAATGCAATCCTTGTCAATCACCGCTATTCGGGGATCAGCGGAAATGTTGCTGGCACGGGCTCCCTAGTAGACTATTTTGCTTTTTGGGTGCTCGACCGCTCGGAGAGGAGATGGTTGATCCAGTACTGTTGCAATCATTGTCGACAGATATGAGCAAGTGGTCTGCCTCAATGACTTTGACACGCTCTTTTTGGTCAGATTTAACCAATTCAGAATAAGAAGAGTCCAGATTGGTCCTTTAATGATGAATCGCCAAAACGATTGCAACAAACGGGAGCCTTATCAATGTGCAGTTCTAGTATATTTATTCTTACTTGACCAAAGCGGGGAGAATAAAAACATACATTTTACATGTGAAAAATAAAAAATGCTGATGAAATGAGATTCATAAACTGTTGATCTGTTGTATTGACAACTACCGTTTTGATAACCAAGTTAATTGTTTTTAAGAGATTATTGTCTTTCTCTTTACACTCTTTTCCTCGTTTTTTGGGGAAAATCCTCGGCCCGGGAGGCGGGCAAATACACTCGTTTTCAGTTGACATTTTTGGCTCTAGCTTAAGTGGCTCAGTAAAATCACGAAACAGCCTTCTCATAGGCTATTTTGGCCGACGATGATGTCTTCATGAACAAAGTGGTCTTTTGGGGCAATTGAGGGCAATTTTTTTTAAATTCTAGATATCAGCTAGGATTAGGCTTAATATCGTGTTTCTTTTTGTACACTTTGGTGCTTATGGACCTTATTAATATTTTTGGACCGGGATGATATGTATTTTTTAAATAACTTCAAGCGTTTATTAGGTATGCGCTGTAACTTTATCTAATCCTCAGAGAACTATAGAACAGGCCTCTCTGTAGCCAAATGTTTATGTTGTGTAAATGAGTGATTAACTCGTGATATTGTTGACTACAGAAAACAGTTTATTATTGTTATTATTAAGTGCAAGTTTGGGAGTTTTCTTCGGTTTTTCTGACAGGAGAACCACAAATGTAATTGGCATAATACAGGAAAACGGATCATTGAAATTGATTAAACC
>NC_134471.1:41925309-42162809 GCF_964194025.1 Convolutriloba macropyga | reverse complement strand
ATTTTAATCAGTTGACTAGTATTTCCGCCTCGTGACCAGACAAGTCTGTTCACCAGATCCCATTTGTTTATAAACCTTCACATTTGTTCTTCTCATTTCCTAATTCAAAGTCAGTTGCCTAAATCTCTTCAATCTCGTGCCGGAAGATCAAGCATAAAATTTTTTACGTATTTTTCCCATAGAAATCCAACTGTAATAAAAAAGCTCTTGCGTGGCAAAAGCCTTCATCAAATATGTAGATTACGACACCCCCTACATGTTTTTTGCATATTTCTTGCACCACCATAGACGCACAAGCCAAATTTTTAACTAATGATATACCATGTTCCGTAACTGGAGTTGCATCATGTAATGGGGTGGCGACACAGGAAATTTCTTATTTGTTAAAGTGGCCCACTTCAGGAACTCTTAAAACACTCACGTGTAAACTTTAAAATGCCGAATATCTGCAGTGCCAGATGTCATTATGCCAGAGGTCGCTCATTGGACAAAGGTTGAATCCAGTTGACTTTCATTATTTTAAAGCGTGCGAGTTTCGAGTTTTAAGCATGGTTAAGTGATTCTGCAGAAGTCATTTTGAAATTCTGACTCAATATCTCAAACCGCTTCGCGCTCCTCGATGAACGCCAAAATTTCCCAACGACTTCAAGCAGAGTGACTTTTGGGTTGTTTGGGTAATGGTTTCATGACTCTGAGATTTTCAGGCGTTTATCGAGAACCGGGCAACTTAGTTGGAAGTGATTTATTTCTGTATTGAGTCACGTAACAAGGCTTAAAACAGGAAATGCACACGTTTTAAGATGACGAAAGCCAACTGCAACTTCTGGCTAAGTAGCAGCCTCTGGCACACTAATTTTTTGCTCTCCCGTTTTTCGGCATTTTAATATGTACTACAGTTTACAATGTTTTTAGCAAACACTTAAATCATCTTTATTAAACAGGGCATTTTGCCGTGCAGACGCATTATTTGAAAAATTTATGCAATCAAGGTGGGATTTAGCTAAAATACTTGTCCACCGAAAAAATAACAGCAGTTTTCCTGACCAAAACTCTGGTAAAATTGAAAATAGCCAGATTTACGGAAACCCTATAAACCGGTAAAACTACCGAAGAAGGTGAGTTTTGAACCAAACTACTTGCGATTTTGAACTGCAATCATCTGATGTTGATAGTTTTTTGTTCATTGCTTCCCTGAATTGGTGAGGTAAATTTACGAGTCAATTTTAATTTCTAATGACCCATACTGTGTGCTAAACAAAACCAGGAAATACCAATTGATTTTGGTGGTCCAATGTTTGATGAAAAGGACTAGAATATAATTCTTCGACGCAAAAGATCTAAAATTTCTAAATTTCCTACTGCATGTATATTTGAAAAAGCAAATGTTTCTAATATACTAAGATCTTTGGATGTGTATTTTGAAAATCATGGAATACCACGTACCATTCGTGAGGATCAAGCAAAATGTCTTGTGGACATCAAGTAAAAACCTTCTGTATTAAAACAACTATTGAAATTATTGAAGCTTCTGTTAAGGATCATTGAGCTTTTGGACTGATAGAAAGATTAATACAGACAGTTAGAAATGAAACTGCATGTATCAATGAAGAAAAGTCAGCTACTAAATTGTCCAACATAAAGCAAGCACTAAAGAATATTATCAACCAATTGCAAATATGTAAAGAGAAATTAAACAAAATTTTACCTTTTGGAGCACACTGGTAGAAAACCTAATACTCCGCTGGGCGTAATATGTACTAAACCTAAATCGTCTAACCTTTTTTGCAAGAATATTATAAACTATTGTTTAGATGAAGTCACAGTCACTCCCAAATCCATCCTCTCTGATGATAATTATCAAAATGGCTACAAAAAACGATATCGAGGTGAAATAGGGGATGACTAAAGCAACCAATAATGCTAACGATTGGGAGAAAAACAACACGGATGGCGAAACAAGACTCCTCCGTACCTCGCTGTGCGGACCAATACTTCAATCGGAACGCGCGGTGCAAGTGAAGCTAGCCCTTACATTACACGGGAAACGTCGCTCAAAGAAAGACTTTGAAAGTATGTACAGCCCGACAACGTCCACAATCAAAGAACCGGGGAAGGCAATTGTGACTGTCCGCAATAGATATATGGCAAATTCGGATTACAGTAAGAGAGCAAGACGTCCCTAATGGTGTACGCTCACCGTCGTGGACCACGTGATAGCAAGAAGATGAAACACAAGCGACGAGACCCAGGCAATAGCGTATCGTCTTCCAGGTCAAATTTTGCACGCGCAATGCGGGGACATACACTAAAACTGCGAAACTTTCCTGCTCTGTTTAGACGGTGGAAACCGTCTAAACAACTGCTCAACAAGTTGCGGGGAAAGTAAGCTTCTCGCCAATCATCGGGACCGCATCAACCCCTGATCCCTGAGTTCGTGCTTTTGCAGATCAGAGGACCCCGACACTCGAAGAGGTCCTTATCTCAATGACGGTATACGAAGACGAAAAACGAGACAACTTAAACTGAAATCATCAGAATAAACCCAAACTCATTGAAATTCATAGATACTCGCGTTATATTAGATTGTATTTCATTCATTTTTTTAGCTATGATAACCAGCAAATATATTGTTATCATTTATTTAACCGGGGCCCTGTATTAATTTGTAAATATTGTTATTTTTAAGACTGAAAAGTTGTCCTAATCGTACAATTTCTTTTTTCTCTCAAGGGGGTATGTGATACCTGTATATTCAATATTTACTGTTTATTTTATTCAGTGCAGAAAGATATAATACGATGCAATAATTCAGTTCATAATTCAGTTCGCCCATAATTCTTGTTTCACCTCTAGATAGTGTTTCACGTTTCCCAATTTATGTTGATTTTAATCAGTTGATTGGTTTTTCCAGCCTTGTGATCAGACAGGTCTGTTCACTTGATCTCATTTGTTTATATCCACTTCTCATTTATTCTTCTCATTTTTTAATTCAATCAATTTTTTAAAGTCAGTTGCTTAAATCTCTACAATCTCGCGCCGCTTGATCAAGTATAAATTTTGGTAGGTATTTCGCCCAGCGCAATCCAACTGTATTAAAAGTACGCTCTCTTGTGTCAAAAACCTACATCAATTAAGTAGATTACGACAGCCCCCTTCAAGTTTTCTGCATATTTCTTGCACCCCCACAGACGCACGTACCAAACTTTTTTATAATGATATACTATGTTCCGTAACTGGAGTTGCATCATGTATCGGAGTGGCAAAACCGGAAACTTTTCCCTGTTTGTTTAAGTGGCCTAATTCATGAACTCTGAAAACACTCACGTGCAAATTTTAAAATGCCGAAAGCCTGCAGTTTCAGAAGTCAAAAATGCCAGAAGTCGCTACTTAGCCAGAAATTGAATTCAGTTGACTTTCGTCATTTTAAAACGTGCGCCTATCGTAATTTAAGCATGGTTAATGACTCTGCAGAAGTCACTTCGAAATTCTGACTTAATATCTCGAGCTGCTTTGCGCTTCTCGATAAACGCCAGAAGTTCTCAGCGACTTAGCCACTTAACCATTTCTTCTGTGTCGTATAGGTAATGGTTACATGCCTCTGCTGGAGAACTTCTGGCGTTTATCGAGAACCGCGAAGCGACTTAGTTCGAAGTGACTTAGTTTTGCAGAGGCACTTAACCATGCTTAAAACACGAAACGTGCACTTTTGAAAATGACGAAAGTCAACGGAAGTCAACCTCTTGCTAAGCAGGAACTTCTGGCATTTTAATTTCTGGCACTGCATACTTTCGGCATTTTAAAATGTACTATGTTTTACAATGTTTGAAGCAAACACTTAACTCATTATTATTAATCAAAACATTTTGCTTTGAGACGCATAATTTGTAAGATTTATGCAATCAAGGTGGGATTTAGCTAGAAGATACTTGTCCAGTGAAAAAATAACGTTAGCTTTGCTAACTAAAGCTCTGGTAACATTGAAAATACCCAGATTTACGGAAACCATATTGAACGGTAAAATCACCGAAGAAAGAGAGTTTTGAACCAAACTACTTGTGATCATGACTTGCGGTCATTTGATGTTGATGGTTTATTTGTTCATTGCTTTCATAAAGTGGTAAGGTAGTTTTACGCTGTAATTTTGATTTTTGATGTCCCACTTGTTTGCTTGTTTGATTCACAGCTCAGAAAATCGTCACGTTATGACACCATACATGATTTTGGTTTGAGTCAGCGACCCTGGTTGATTCCAAATTAAACCTCGACCCGCCAAACGATCCAATTTTAATTGATTTTATCCAACTGGTGGAGGAACGGTATTTTTATAGCATATCTAAATTAATCATATCTCACTTGTCTCCGCAACAGCACATGTTTTTCTCCTACTCTTTCTTTTTTGTTGGTCTGTTTCCAGTTCACAAAATTCACCTTTCTCTTTGTTTGTCTTCTTTGTTGTCTGAATCTTTATTTGACACAAAATAACAGGACTTAAATTAGGTAAAATTTAAATTTATTTGTGTACATAAATTCACATCTTTCGGTCTAAGAAATTAATTTACAGATGCGGGGATGTTTGGGATCTTTTTTCAAAATAGACCCCCACCCCAATTTAGTGGTCATGAAACGTACCACCCCCCCCCCCTTAAACGCGGTGAACATACATTAATTTTCGTATCCGTTAATAGAGCAGTACTTCGATCACATTTGGTCATTACAAAGTAAAAAATTCAGTTTTTGAGGCAATATTACTCCAACTTGAAATCCCAATTTGAAAAAATATTACACCATTAATTGCCTACACTAGTGTTCTCGCCTACCTGAAATTCAGATTAAATGGAACGTTCGCTTATCAGAAATCCCAATGCAAAGTTCATGAGCTCCATTCAAGTTTCACAGTAAAAAGAAAGTTTTCACAGGATCACAATTCATTCACATCTTTTCTTTATCTAATGTTTAACGCAAGTGCAAAGTTAGCGACTGTCGAACAATTCTGAAAACAAATCACATCTTGTGACAACTTTGTTTCTACTGCGAAACTTTGATGGAGATT
Organism: Convolutriloba macropyga; assembly: GCF_964194025.1. NCBI lineage: Eukaryota > Metazoa > Xenacoelomorpha > Acoela > Convolutidae > Convolutriloba > Convolutriloba macropyga. The sequence goes on along the minus strand of NC_134471.1, from coordinate 42,157,759 downwards.
ATCAACTTTACATCGAGATTTCTGGTGAGTGAAAGCTGCAATTTATTTGAATTTCAAATGTGGAGTAGAAGAGTAGGGGACTAGAATTGTAGGGGACTAGAAGTGTGTGGACTAGAAGTGTAGGGGATCAACGGTTGATTTTTTTTTGAAAAACGATTTTAAGTTTGAGTATTATTAGCCTTCAAAATTGAATTTTTTATTTCGTGAAATCTGAGGGTGCTCAATTACTTTTGCAGTTCAGTATATTATGTCAACAATATTGCAGCTGCATGTTGCGTCAAGTATCCAATAATGGGGGTCTTTCTCATTACAGCAGCCCTCCAGCTTAGTGGTCAAATAACATGTAAAGAAACCATAATGTGTTGGGGGGGGGGGGGGGTAATTTCATGGGAAGTGGGCTTTAATGGGAAAGACCCCAACCCAATAATGCTAGTATTTTTGAACTAAATGTTCTAAAAATAGGTAGTTTTATGGGACAGTTGAAGTAATCTTCAAAGATTAATTTCGATTGCAGAATTGGGACTTTTTCCGTTTGTGCCCCCCCTCCCAGCTTAGTGGGCGCATATTATTTGCACCACAAAGACGCAAGTGCCATTTTTTTACATAATGATTTGCTATGTATTGGCATGTGCTCTGTAAATGGGGGCGCATAACGTACGGTGGGGGGGGGGGGGTCATAAACGGAAAAGATCCCAGAATTGCTAGATTAACGCATGCAATTATTTCATGATTCGAAACTCGCTAATAACTGTTTCACTCGGTCGTTGGCCTCGTTTCAATCCATTAATAACTCGATACGATGTGGTCTTATATACACTTAATCCATTTTATGAAGAGGTGTTGAATTTGGCAAGAGTTCCCAAATGATGTGAAAAACTGAAAAAAAATGCAACAAAATCCACAATCCATAAAGTGGCATGCCGCGTTCAATTAGCCGATCGAAAAATAAAATTAAAGCTAAAAGTAAGATTGTGGCAGTGGTAGTCTTAGATTGTTGCAGTATTCCTTGAGCTGCGTAATTACTAAACTTTGGTTCATATTTCCATATTTTGTTTTTTTTTTAATTTGTCTGGATTCTCAGTGAAGCTAACTTGATAGGAAACAAGACCAAAAACATGGTTTGTTTTGCCCAGATCCTAACAAGCTACATGGCAGGAAAATATCCAGATCTTTTTATGGGCACTAGGAATACAAAGTGTCGGAGTAATAAAGTCAGATGAAGCGCGATGTGGCGATATTAAAAAAAACACTGAATTTCCAATGAGTATAAATAGGTCAAAAAGCCTAAAAATAACACAAATGGCAGTATAAAGATATAACATAAATTATAAGTAACAGATAAAAGATTTTCTTCTCTAGGTAGAAGAAACAAATTCTAAGCTCCCATATGAGAATACAAACTCAAAAAGGAAGCGTTAGTTAAATTTGAAAGTTTTCCAAGAAACATTGCCGACAATGTTTCCCATTGGGACTTCTGAAATTGTTGGAAAAAGTAGTTTTTGAAAACTTTTCTAACCCGCCTGTTTGACTCATTCCCTTTTATGTTTTTTTCAAGACAATTATTAAATGATAAACCTCTTCGGATGATACTTTTGTCCAGCCATGATGTTTTTGACCTCTCTTCAAAAAAAAATAGTTTTCGTTCTTGAATGTCTGTAAAACGTATAAGTTGGCAAGCTAAGTCCTGTTTTTCTCGGGACGGCAGGCTTCTTAAATGTCAAGAGTTGATTGACATACAGTGCTGTTCTGTATTCAAGCAATTGTTTAATTGGCAGATAAGACGTGTCCTGAGGGTTCCCTTTATAATGATACCTCTAGAACTGTCTTATGGTTGTCTCAAGAATATGGTGTACTCTTAAGGCTTACCTGACTAACTAAAGTTCTATATCTCTAGTCTGTTACTCTTCTATCTGAGCTTCAGTAGACAGTGCACGGGCCCCAATGCTAAAGTCTAACGTATATCTCAATACAAAACAAGAGCGGAGTAGAGAGAGAGAAATATACTTTATTATTATATCAGGTGGTTAACTGGTACTGACTAAATAACTTTCTCTTCTGTCTAGAGGTGTAAATGGGTAAACATCTAAGGAAAGAAAGGAAAAGATATTATTCCCTTTTTATCCAATCAGGGAAGAGTATTTTCAGTCTTTATTTATTTAAATAATAAAGTCTTTCAAATAGTCTTTTCTGGAAGTCATATTTGACTCCATCTTTCCGGGGTTTCGAGTTTTTGAAAGTCTCTTGTACAATCTAATAAGTCAATTTCTCTTTATTCTCTCTGAATGATTTTCTTTCTTTTTTGAATGTGTTGTTTGAGATCGGTTCGTCTGTAAGTCGGTTCCCAGTCACAGGTTGCCCAAGGAGCAAGGATTGAACATCAACAACCACAAAAGTATCTATTCCATTACCACGTCCAGTGGGTGAAGATCCTTTCGGGTAGGTCCGGTGTTGAAGCTTGGAGGCGATCCTGATGTCCAGTGACTTGACTTACCTGACTTACCTGAATTGGTTTGTTGTTAGGTGTTAGATGTTAAAAAAGTTTTTCTCTATTGTAACCTTTGTTAGGTTTTAATATTTTGTTATACCTAGTATCCCTTCCGGTTGGAAAGAAAATAGAAATTTATATGTTCTGTGTTAAGTATATTTTGTTATATGTTTTTATGGAAGTCGATGGATCAATTGAGGGTAGTTCTTGTTAGGTCAACACAAGGTGTGTGACATGATCTAGAAATGGTTAGTGACATGTGAATGTATAGCCATTTTGGATTAGTTCAAATCTGTTTATCGAAGATGAACATGTATTAAGGATATTATTTCTTCGCGAAACCAGAAGTTATTCTGATGCAATCAATTCTCACGAATTGTATTGTCATACTTCTACAATTTGTGTTATGTTATATATTTTGTAAAAGATTTAGAGATCTCGCTTATTGTTTGTTATTATGGGTAGGCACAAAAATGTCAATTGCCTGATCCTCATTAATGGTTACTTCATCAATTTAGTGAATTGATTGATGTCTCTGTCTGCGCGCTTATATCCAATAATCCAAAAGACTCTTTCAGTATTTGGAGTACTTACAATGTTAGTTGTTACTAGGTAAAGGTGGGGCTGTTAGTTGTTACTATAGCTTAAGGATTTAATGTAGTTTATCCATATATACATGTGTTTTATTCTGTGTTAAATGGATGCATGTTTTACATATATTTGGTCATCGGTTGATTTATATTGACATTTATATTTTTACATGTGAAAATTTTGAAGTCAAAATATTTTATGTTTTGATCTATGTTGGAAGTTGATTTATTGTTACAGTCTGTTTGGAAAAGTCTATAAAACTTTGTTATGTCATTATGATTTCAAATTGGTATTATAGTTTGTATGTTGTGCGAACAAATCGGTTTCTCTGAGAATCTAAGTTGAGTTTTGTTAAAATGTCATGTCAATGACTCAAGGTCTGAAAGTTATTATTACATGTTGTACATAGAGTGAATATGTCTGTTTATATGACTCATTGTTTGTCCATTTACACTTGGTTTACATTGCAAGTGTACATTATTTGTTCTAATTTCCGTCAGTTCTGTGTCCTATTTCAAGTTGTTATTTATTTATTTACAAAATTGCATATAACTAACTATGGAAAAATCTTTGCATATATACATGTACATTTTAGAAATTAGGTAAGAGTTATAAAGAGTAAAAAATTATTTTTTGTTTTTAGACTTTATTGAACAGAGAAAATATTTAATAATCGTTACAATTATTTTTGTGATTGATAGTTGTGTAAATAGAAGATACTACTATAGATTGCTAGTTGGGAGTATGTTTATCGAGATACAGATATAAATATAAGTGTTTACAAAATATTTGAATACAAAATATTGGACGGATACAAATACATTCATCATAAAGGGGTGAATTTCGGGTATCGGAAAACATAAATAATCATATATGCACTGATTAATTTCATGGTTATTTATTGTTACTTGTCGAAATTATTAAAAGTTGTTACTTGTTACTATGATAACATTGTTATAATTTCTCCGTCTGTTTCGGATAGTTTGTCCGTTCCTTATAATGGCGGTATTCCTTTACAAAGTTGTCGTCTTTCGATAGGAAATATGCAAGTAAGTTCGTTAGATCTTTAATGGGATGTCTGTAATGGATGCTTTCACTGTATTGCATAGTTCGTGCTCAAGTTCTGTTTTAGTCCGTTCATTATTGAAATTTATTCTATTTGTGAAAGCGCGGTTGGTTACGCTTCCTTCGAAGTGATAGACATGGTATTCCTCGCAAGGTTCTAAAGCTTCGAGCGGTACCATGAGAGGCCGCTCAGGTGCATCTTTCGGTTGGAAGATGTAATAATTTTTGATTGGGTCAAAGTTTCTAAGTGTGCCCAATGTATATTCCCATTTCAAACGATATCCGTAATTTAGGAAATAAGGTGATGTGAGTTGATCGTTTATGTGTATATAACTTCTGGATGTAATATTGCTTTTGTCACGTAGAAATGTATAATATATAAGGTTGTGGATTAGTTTAGTTTCATGTACTCTGTAGTTATTGTTCTGTACATCTTTTGGTGTAGGATGCAGAAAATTGAAACTAAGTTGAAAAATCTGATGATCGTAAATACTGTATGCAGATAAGTCTTGGGATGCTTTTGCTATAAGTAGATCGAAATGACATGTGACTGGAATTTTAAACTCGTAGTCATAATCATATAAAAATTTTTCAGTTAAGCTGGAAAACTGTTTGAGTTTCGGGTACATAGTTTGGTGGAGTTTGTCTCTCCCCATGTTTTTTGTACTACGCTTAACTGTATTTGTATTTTCTGGTGGCAGAGGTGGGAAATATTCTGACACACGATCTTTAAGGTTATGAAGAGGTGCCATGAAAAAGTTATATTCGCGTGAATCGAATGGCATGTTTGCCCAATTTCTGTATGATAATAATGGATTTTAATTGCTGCTGTGTGGGCTATTTAATGTTCTAGGATCTTTGTCCTGAAACCAAATTGTTTCCATAACTGTTGTTGTTTGTGTTTGCTCATTTGTTGATTGATGGAAAAATGATTTACTACTAGTTGATCTCGGTGTTACCGCGTATTGGAATCTTAAATTGTGCGGTCTACTATTAGCTGTAAACAATCGTTGTTGAGCATAAGTTTGTGTTCTCTGGTGTTCTCTAATATAATCAGATGGTGGTGGCGTTCGCACTGGGGGTGGGTAGTTTGGAAGTGGAGGTGATGTAAATGATTCCGTCGTTGAACGGTTTTGATCGTTAACTAATCTGCTATGTTCATAGCTATGTATAGTTGTGCTTGTTCCTTGTTCATTAGTGTTTCTGTTAGTGTTAAAGAATTGCAAATTCCGTCTGTCCTCGTTTTGTTTTAACTTGTAAAATTTATTTTTAATTTTACGTGCAATCTCTTGTGGAGTTTGAGTATTCTCTGGAATGTTGTCCAAATGTACTCGCATTGTTGTTACTGTTTCAGAAATGTTCCCCATTTGATCGTCTGTTTGAGTTCCACAGTCCGAGGCGTTATCTCTTACTGTGCCAGGACTCGATCTTGCTGATCCTGAACTCAGTTCTCCTTCTTCAACTTCGTAGCTGAAGGGTGAATCGGATTTGTATGGCGATTCGTAGTCCATGCCTGTTGCCATTGTGCTAAAACTCATAGATTATTACTATTGGAATAACATATAGTGACAAATGTTGTTTTGACTGTTATAGAAACTGTTTGTAGTTTGATATGTTATAAACTCTATCGTTAGTGGTTACATTGTATTGTCATTTTTACTGTAGGTCTCTTGTGTTTTGTTATGAATATACAATTTTATGAATACACAATTTTCGATGAGTTAATAGTAGTGGAGGGTATACTGTTAGATGTTCTTGAATTTATGTTTGGTGTTAAATTTCGTAGGTATCAGCCGAATGAGTGTCAGAATATGTGACTTCATTTGTGTGTGGCTGATCATTTTGGAGAATGTCTAAGCTGTGACTGCGGTTATGCATTTTGTTAGCCGTTAATTTTAGTTGTTCAAAATCAATTGGTGGAGGGTTTTGTATATCGAGTAGTTTCGATGTAGGTATTAAGTGTCTTTGTTCGCTATTTGTTAATGAAGGATTTGGGATTTCATACGGTTTTGGTTGATTAAATGGTATTGGTGTTTCACATGGATGGTTGTGGAATAAATTATTATGTTGTTCAACTTTTGGTGCACTAGGGATAGGTGCTGATAAACTGTTTCCGATGCATTGATATGCCGGGGGTGGTGTCATTAGTTGTGGTGATATGGTTTGTAGTTTGTTCTCTTTTATTGTTTCTAATGGTTCTTTTTTAAATGGTTCTGGTTTATACTTTCTTTCTGGTAATGGTGGTTTCTGTGTCTTTTTTGTTGATTCTAAAGTTCGTAATTGTAGTCCATTCTCTGTTCTACGGATTGTAGTGTTATAATGTTTATAATTTGTATCAACGTAAATTTCTGTTGGTAGCTCATTGTTATTATGATTTGATGTTGTTACTTCTGTTGAATGTCTACGAAAGTTAGGTCTATTTTTTCCCGTTTTATTATTTAAGTTTCCAAAATGTGAATTGTTATCGTCACTGTCGTTATGAATATTTTATTCTTGTATTTGTGCTACTAGTTGTGTAAATGTTGTAAAATATTCCAAATATTCCGGTTAGTAGTATTTTTGTTATACTTGCTTGTTTTCCGATTGCTTTATGAATAGCAAAAGCGTTATAGAATTTAATAATAAGATTTGTTATGAATAGTATCATGCTAATCATAGCGTAAATAATAGCCATTTTCTCTAATATGTACCATGGCCAACCAAAGATGGTTAGAATTTGGTCTTTTAGCCATGCGCCGTCAAAAATTTCTTTCCAGTTTACGCTTGGTTGATCTATCTGAAAGTTATATCCATTGATATTCAAATCTCGTAGCCATTTTAGTGATTGTTCATAATTTTTTTATGTTTGTATTAAACCTAATTGTTCGAGTTCTAAGAGTTTTAGTGCATTAGCTGACTGTGTGTCTTGTAGTGGTTTTTCACGGTCTCTCATGTATTCATGTAATAAGTCTCTTTTTCGTTCTTGTACTAGTTGTTCTTTACTGTAGATTCCGCTTTCTATTAGACTTGCCTTACTAAACATATTGTCTAATACTATTTCTTCAGGTGATATAGTGTTTAGTATTGTTTCAACTTTAACTGGATACGGTGTTAATCTGTATCGAGATGCTCCCTCAGTATCTATAGATATGAGTTGATCAAATTACTATGTGAATATGGTACCTTTTTTGCCCAAAGGTATGTTTGGCGTGTTAGTTGATGTACATATTGTACTCTGTTTTTGTATAGAATTGGTATTTTATCATAACATTCACGTGTTTGTGGTACATAAAGCGGTGATGATTTCTTTGCACGTTTGTACATTTTCATAACGTTTACTCCTTCTTGTTTGACAAATATCGATCGGTCTCCTGTAAGGATGTATCCTAGAAGTGGTGTGTTCTTTTGTACTTGTGTTAGTGTTAACTGTCGTAGATTTCAATTTTGTTCGCAAATCTGTGAGTAAAATTCTATTGCTTGTAAACTGATTCTAGAGTATATGTTACTCATATATAAGTCCATTTTTATATTTAAATGTGTGTTTTCGTTTACAAAACCGTAATAAAATTGGTTGTTATCTTCATCTTTGCAGCGTGTGTGTGTTGAGATGATTTGTTTCGGTGTTATTTTTATGAATTTTTCATCATCGAATTTATCTTTCTTTCTTGTTACTTTTTGTCCTGTATGCATATCAAAGCCATATTCATATATTATGTAAATATCATCGTATTCTGTTTTATGTAGGGGTTGTAGTGATCCGCATTCGTGTTCAACTATTGGATATATTTCAAATCGTGTTGCTATTGAGGCTGTTTTATTTAATCTTATTTTCTCTTGTATATCTGGTTTTTGTACTGTTGTCCATTCTGCGTTTGTTTCTATCCAGTATCGGTCTTGGTATATTACCATGTATGCATCAAATCTAATTAGTTCAAATAATTGACAATGTGTTTGGGGTTCCCAAACAATTGTTGCTTTTGTAAAAGGTGTCGGTTGACACTCTCCTTTGCGGAGATCGCATGGTAGTTTTGTTCCCATGTATGAGATTTCTTCCGTATCAAGATTTAGTATGAGTGATACTTCTCTGATTTCTAATGTCCAATCTAGTATGTCTATTCTATTTTGTTTTCTTACTCCGGTTAAACAGTTTGATTGTGCGTTTTTTATTGCGGAGGGTATCCATGTTGGGTTTGTGTAATCATACACTATCCTTCCATATGGTGGTACCATAGGAGTATCTAAGTGAAATTGTATTTCACCTTGTAGGTCTTCAATTTTCTTTTGTAATGGTGGATTAGCTATGTAATTGAATGATATGTTGTATCTTGTTGGTTTATATTCTGTATTTTTCAGTAAGTTAATTCTGGCGAGTTCGTTACGAACTTCGTCTGGGTCTAATATTTTTGTTCTTTGTGCATCTGATACATAATAGCTAGGTCTGTTTGCTCTAATGTAGTGTGTGTGTTGTGAACACCATTCTACTCGTTCTTTAATTGTTCCTGCAACTGCGTATGCTTTAATTTCTACTGCTTGTGCTTTTGATAATAGTTGAACTTCTGTTTTTGTCATGTCTAAATCTAGTGGTTTAAATTTGCATGTGCTAATTTTGTTCAGTTCGTAGTATTTTACGTTTGTTATTTCTTCTGCATCGCAATCGTAATGTTCAATAAAAATATCTTGAGGTCCAATTGCTGAGCCGTTTATGTTTTGTCCTGTTAATTCTACGTAGTCTTCTTTTGTCTAACGTTTTTGTCTTTTGTTGTTTAATTGGAATTTTTCTAGAATACTGTTTGTGAGATGTTCTCTATAGAAATTCCAATTTCTTGTCCATTTAGCGATAGCTATGTTCCACATTTCTTCATAGTTGGAACTGTTTTTAAAATTCTCTAATTCTGTGATGTTATAAATGTCTTGGATTGAGTTTGAGTCTGCTGTTAGTTCTGTTTGATTGTCAGATACTTGTTTCATAAGTTTGTTGAAGTTTTCTCGTTCTATTGTATTTGATGTATGTATTTTTATTTTGTTTTTATTTTTGATGTTTTTGATATGTTTCTCCATTCTTTCGCTGATGCGGTCTTTAATATGTTCTTTCAGTTTGTTTTGTATCTTATATTGTGATTGTATTTGTGTGTCTATTTTCATATAAATAAATATTATTATTATTATTAATATTAGTATTATGGATTTTAATTGAAACGGCATGTATACGATAATCCTGTATGAGGATTGTAAAATGTTGCAAAACCTAAAGTTTGTTTAGTATATCTATCAAACTTATAGACAAAGTCAACACAAATGAACGGTGCTGGTGTCGTTGTTGTTACTATGGAGGGTGTTGTTGCATGAAATGGATGATTGAATATTGTAACCTATTTGATCGTTGTATTAAACTTTAGTTCTGGAGATGGTGTTGCTAGAACTTCAAGTGCTGTATTTCATTGGCGATGTGTTAGATTTAAGGTATTTGTAAGTCTATTTCTTGACCAGTTTGTGAGGGTATCTCCAAGATTAGTTGGTCCGTATAATGGTGGAGGTGGATTCCAGGTCTTATGATCTAATGGAAAAAGATATGTATGATCATTAGTTCTACTTAAAGTAGGTGGATTTGGATTTAGTACTGGTGTTGCTCGGGTTCTACCTAGATGACTTGATGCTAGTCTTAATTCTGGTATAAATGATGCTGGTGAGAGTGTTGTATTTCGTGGTGGTTGTAAGGAGTTTGTTATTTCTATTCGTGGTACGCTTATTGATGTGTTCGAGGATGACGATTGGTGTGATCTATTTGGTGTAGTGTTCGTACTTATCGTTTGTTGCGGTGAAGTTGCTGACCAAAGTGAGCTATGTGGTGAATGTGTTGATTTTACACGTTAATGGTCTTGTACAAAGTTGAAATCCTGTCTTTGTTGAAATGTGGGTGGTAAGAAAGGATTTGCTCTTAATTCAGATGATGTAGGTGTTGGTATAGTATTAACACTTGAGTGATCGTTTGGTGAACTGATATTAATATTATGGAGTGTTGGTGTTCGGGTTGGTGTTCCGGTTGGTGTTCCGGTTCGACTTGGTGGTTCTGACTGTCCGGCTTCTATAGGTCTTATTATATTTGATTCTATATCAGTAGAATCGTATGAGACTAATGTAGAGTCCTGTGTGGGAAATGAGAGTGATGCTCTACGTCTGCCTCTTAATAGATGTCTAGTTTCTGTTCTCTCACGCCGTACTGTATACGGATTTTCGTTTCCTGGGTCTGTATCGTCTACTTCAGGCGATGTTGGTATATTTTTTAGATCTGTTACTTCGTTATGATGTGGTTGTTCTTGAGTACTGTTACGATTACTATTATTATTTGATGACGCAATTTTTGCTGATTTTTAATTTTAAGCTCCGGAACCAGGTCCGTGTGGTGGGATCTGCATATATGGGGGTGTTAATATCAGTACTGGTATTAATTCTTGTTCTGGTTGGTGTATTTGTGCTCCTATATTTGATATCCAAATTTCGTTATGTTCTATTCTTAAGTTTAACTGGTATATTACAACGTTTCCGTAAAATGGTGATTCTTCAGGGAATCCAATTTGTAGATAGAATTTTTGTGAATGTAATGTGTGATATATAGATTCTTCTATGTCGGGGTTTGGATCAATTTTTATGGGTTTACAAAGTATTCTATTAAATATATAACTATTGCAATTTTAATAAATTTAAATATTTCAAGTTCTACTATATCTATGTTTGTTTTACATGTATGGTATATATCAGGATGTATTTCGTGCATTGAATTATTGTACTGGTGGGCTTGCATATACTACTCTGCGATTTCTAATTACTTCATGTATTCTTACAATCGCTAAATACGTGGATATTACTACTATGCAAGGTACTAAGAATATAGTAAGAAATAATATTATTTTATTTAATATTAAATAGTGTTACTAATGTTTCTGAGAAGTCAATTGTTGAAACGTATAAACGAGTGTTGTTATTTGGAAAAGATTTTTAATGCTGCACTGGAAAATGTCAGTTATTTTCTTGTGTAACTGACACTTAACGGTGTCGCACTAATTGTATTAAATTTAAATTCACTGGTAAACTACAATAACAATAATCGGTATCATATTATCTGTTAGGCTTTTAGTTTATCGTCTACAAGTTCAATAGCGTTTTTTTACAAACTACTATGAAAACTGTGTTTAGTTTGTTAACATCAACACATTTATCCGTGTTTATTTGTTGTTCCAGTGTTTGGAATTCTGTAATAGTTTCGTTACAGAGCGTTATGTCTTTCAACAATTCAAAATGTTTTTCTCCCCAAAAGAGTTTTACTTCTTGTCCGGTTTCTGTTATTCCTTCAATTAAGGATAAACAATCTTTAGTTGAAATTTTACAATCAGTGGTTGTAACACTGTCGTTATCAAAATTTATATGACTATTTAAAGGAAAATTAAGTTGAACAAAATTGTCTCTTTGTACTTGTATTTTTATACAAAGCTGGTTTCTGTTTAAAGAGTGCATAAACTCTGATGCTGCTAACATTGGTGGTTTTTCATCACAGTGATGTGTATAGTGGTGAATTAACCTTTCTGAAATGAAATTAAAGTAATTCAGTTTACCTGGTATGTTGGATTGTTTTGCAATTGAGCGTCGTTGATAAACTTGTATTATGAAAGCTGAAATTGAGAAATAGTTTATTTTCTCTTTCTAAAGTGATGTCAGGTGTTTATTACAAAATAGAAACAAGGAAAGAAATATGTTGAGATTTTGAGATAGAAAATTTTTGAATTTTGAGTTTACAATTTCGGTTTTTCAGCTTAGCTGAAATTTTTCAAAATTTTTCAAATTTTTTAAGTTAGTTTGGCAGTTGTGGATTGTACGATGCAAAATCAGAATTGTGATTTTTACTTTCTCGTTTCTGGTTCTCTACAATGTTTCTGACATTTACATATCTTCGGTTTTTCATATTTGGGTTTTTAAGTTGTCAATTTTAATAATTACTAGGTCTAATTAGAATGTTAGTTGCCTATTTCTTGAATTGGATTTACTTCTGACATTTTCCAGAACTTTTGTTCTCAAGATGTTGTTTTCTTGTGTAATTAGTGTATTGGTATGAAGTTTATTATGTTTGATGGTAGTTGACGTGTTTCCATCATGGTATGTTATGGTAATTAGTCTGATGTTGGTGCCAACTTTGTTGTTGTCTTTTGTTCTGAAGTAGGTTCTTTGATCATTGGTATGGCTCGTGGCGTCAGTTTGTACCAAGGAATTTTGTGCAAAAATGTCCAATTACTAAAATGGTATGATTGCTAATTGGATACAATGTTGCAGTCTTCTGCAGTTTTGCAACTCGGCAATGTTAATTGTTAGTTGGTACAAATGGTACAAAATGCTTTGTTTGAGAAGCATTGACGTAATTCAAATGTTCTTTCAACTACTAATGATCTTGGTAAGATCAGTTCTGTTAATGACCATCTTGTTTATGAAGTTGGTAAATGTTAATTGGTATGACATTTACGTTTTGTTACTAATTGCGTCTTCAAATAGACAGTAAGTCTACTAGAAGGCTTAGTTTGCTTATACAAGGAGACAATAAGTCTTTGTTAACGTGTTTTATCATCCTGTCATCTTCATAGAGGATGGTGCCATTTTGTTCATCTCTTCCTGCTAATTGGGTCCTTGTTGGTTTTTAGTGATTATCACTAATGAGTTACTGTTCGAGTTATCTCTAATTAGGTGAGCTAATGATGTATATGACGTTATTTGTATGACGTTAGTTGTTAACGTCCACTTTTCAATAACGTCCGTATTTTCACTAATGAGTTGTATGACGTCCGTATTTGGTATGACGTGTATATGTTTGACGTATATTGTTCTGTTCTGTGCAAAAAGGTGCACAGCGGATCAACCGTTCATAGTATCGAAGGTCTATTAGCTGAATGTTTATGTTTAAGTTCAAGTTCTATTGGCCGAATGTCTGATGGCCGAATGTATAATTATTGGTGTAGGACGTGTATGTTAAGAATTTGAATGGATGTCTTGTCCATTTATGTGAATATATGAATTCAAAGATAACGTGTATGAAAGTAAACGTGTATTTTAGATCCTGTTGCTGGAGATTGCTGGATGTGCTTTATTGCGTGTTATTACGGAGATTGTTTTTACGGAGATTGTTATACGGAGATTGTTATACTGAGATTGTTTCTGTTTCTATCTCATTACATTTTGAACAGAAGTTATTCCTTTGTTCTGGTGAACATATTCGTCCAATCGATACGTTACTCTATTTTTAGATGTGTTTCTTTTATTAGTTGGTACTCATTATTTTTAGCTTCCTTTTCTATTACTAGTATTACCATTTATCCTGTTATTAATTATTTGTTGTTATTTTTACTCTTTCCCGTTAGTTTATTAATCATCGTTGTTGTTTGTTATTTCTAAATTTTCCTTTTTTATATTTTTACTGTTTCTTTTTTATTTTTATTAATGTTCGTGAATGCTGGCATCTTCAAAATATCTATTCCATTCCGTGAGGTGGATAGATCCTCGATCATTTTTAGAAAAGATAAAAATTATTTGTTCTTTGATTGTTTGTTATTTGGATATTTGTTGTTTGTTTATTGTTTACTGTTAATATCAATTATCTCTATACGTCTATTCCAGTTCTAAGCTTGTAAACACCAAAAAAAATATACCTTTTGTGTTTTGAATTTTATGTTTTTGAATTTTGTTTATATGAGAAATTACCCTTTGTGACAATCCTAGTTTAGGTTTCAAGGGCTACTATCAAAACCTATTTGTGTTAGAATATCCAGCATGGATATGTTTTATTTGTTATTTGTTGTTTGAATCTTTGTTATTTGTTTTTATCGATGACAATGGTTGCTGTTGTCAATTACTACTTGTGGGACGTTTGCCAAGCTGGGTGAGCGTTTGCCAACTGGGTGGGCGTTTGTCAACTGATGGTTTGTCAGAGGATGGAAGATGTATTCTTAAAATGTATTCATAACATATTTTTAAACTTCCAGTGTCCTTAAACAGTTAGATCCACTTTATGTTTTTATATTTTGTTGATTTATATAGGTTATCCACTAAAAGGTGTTAAAATATTTGGTGATGGTTGTTCCCAAAGATATTTATGGAATGTTAATATCGGAATTGTTATTTCATAACTGGTTCGTAAATTATGATGATATATTTCGGGGTATGATCCAATGTGTCGTAGTTGGTTAGTGGTTAGTTGAATAATAGCACCTTTTAGTACTATTGTTTTTATTCTGTTCATGTGTATTCATGTTTATTGTTTGTAATATTTTCCTGTATGAATTTAGATGTATTTATCGTTTCTTTTCTAATATATTTGGTTCTGCACACAAGGTTCGGGTTAGGTATGTGTGCCCGTAGAAATACTGAATGTACATAGGAATGTACATATAGATAGTTATATGGTTATAATTTGATAGATTTTCGGATTATTCATAGATTATATTTTGAATATTCTAGGAAGATGTTTGTTGAAAATTGATATATTAGGTAATATTGGAACATTAAACGGTTACGGGATCTGTTTAGTAGTTTTACTAATGATGGCTGTATGTACGGATTATCATGAAATGACTTTTGGTATAGTTGGTCAAGTGAAATGAATATTTTATAATGTTAGAAATTTTCGAGTATGTGTGTAATATTATACGTGTTAGTGAGAGTATTAAAGTTGAATTAATTTTTCATTAAAAATCTGTCAATGTCAATTGTTGCAAATACAATGAATAGCGTTGTATTGATACGGGTTATTAATATTAGTATTAATTTGATTATTGTTATTATTATAAATATTATGTATTATTGTTCTTTAATTATGATGTTAATAGTATTTTCTTCTTACGAAGATTGTAGTTATGAGTTTGTTGAATTTCATCTTGTGCTATGTGTTTTTTGTGTGATGTTTGTATAGTAGGTTGTTTTAATATTGGAATTTCGTTCGTTAGTAAGTAGTTTTGTAATTCTAGTTTAATATGTCTTTCTTTCGGGTAATACGGTACTATGTGATTTCTGTGTATTGTTATATATTCTTTATTGTTATCTTTTAATATGTATGTTGTTTCTGTAGGTTTATCGATGATAAGATATGGTACTGTTTTTAGTGGTAGTAGTTTTTTAGATACGCCGTCAATTTGTTGATGATTTGTTACTAATACGAAAGTATTTTTCTCAAGTGGTTTTGCTGTACGAAATCGGAGGTTCATCTCATCTGTTAACTTTTTGCGGTTTTGAAGTATTTTTGTTATTGTACGATAAGTATCATTATAATGTTTTTCTTTATCAAGGAACCATTTAGCGAATGTTCCTTTTTGCAATTTTGCTAATTTTGGATGGCTGAATTGTTTTTCCAAATGAGTATGTGCTGGTTGTGTGTTGCATGCACTTTTTTTCGTTGGGTTGCAATTTCCCATTTCGTCTGTTGTTGTTCCAAGTTTTATTTTTGTTGGTTTTCTTGGCTTTTGGTTGAAAACGACTTCATATGGTGACATACCCAATCGTGTTTGGTATTGGGTATTATATGCATATGGGAAGAACTTTGCCTTCCTTGACCAATTTTGGTATTTCTCGTCTAATAATGTTCTGATAAATTGTCCGATTATTCTGTTTGTTCCTTCTACTAATCCGTTTGTCCAAGGTGCATATGTTGTACTTGGTTTAAACTTGATTTCAAAGTAGTTACATAAATGTGTTAATTCTGTGTTAAGGTATTCTGATCCGTTATCGGAACGAATTTCTTCTGGTAGTCCGAATTTCATAAACCAATGTTAAAATAATGCTGTAAATGCATAATGTGCATTATTTTCGGGTGCACACATAATTGTTACATAGTGTGAAAATGCATCTACTATTACAAAGATAAAAATTATTTCCTTCTGATGATGGGTGGATGGGTCCTTTTGTATCTATCATGATCATTTCATTAAAATATGATTCTGTTGGTGCTAATTGTTCTTTTTTACTTTTTGTTTTTGTGTTTGCAAATACTTTTTTTGTTTGACATTGTATGCAATCTGCTATTAGGATTTTTATCCAGGTTGTTAAGTTTGGAAAATAATATTTCTCCATTATGTTTCTTTTTGTTTTTTCAAGTCCTGTATGACCAACTGTGTCTGTGCAATGATTTTCGTAGAAGACATATAGTAGTAATGTTAATGGTAAGCATATTCTTTGGATTGTGCTTTTGTGAATCCTAATGATGATTTTAATTATTCCAGTTTTTTCATCAATTACTATTGATTTAAACTTTCTATAATATGCAAAGAGTCCTTTCTTTCCGCGTATGTCCATTGTTACTGAATGTGGTTTATTGTTATGTTTTTTCCACATTTTTACTTTGTGAAGTACTGGATCTATGATTTGTGTTTCTCTTATGAGATCTTCTGTTATTTTCGTTTTTTCATCATAGAAAATGTCTGTTATTTTTGCGTTATCGTAATTATGTTCTTCTTTAACATTGTTAATGAGTCTAAGATAGTCATCGTCATGGTGAACCGTGTATGGTCCTTTTTGTTTTTTTTTCGATAATCATGTCGTCTTTTTCTACAATTGGTGATTTCCAGTTTTTTGTTTTTGGTTTGTATTTCGGTATTAAACTTGTTTTAGTCTCTGTGTTATACTTCTCGTATAAGATTGGGTGATATTCGTTTTTATCAATGTTGATTTCGAAATAGTTGTTATGTATGTTAGCTAAAACTGGATAGTGTTGTTTTTTCTTTACTGACTTCATCTGTGTTGTTACATATGCTGTATTTGCATTCGAGGATATTTGCAAATGGTGTTTTTGCAAAAAAGAATTTTATGTTTTCCGGTATTTCTACTGTAATGTCTCGTGTTTTAGTAAAATGTTCTTCATCTATTGTTCTACTAAGAAGATCGGGTAGGGCTAGGTTTTTCCCTTCTGTCCAAATAATGTGTAAATATGGAAATTTCATTAGTATAAGTTGAAATCTGTAAACTCTGTGATTCGGTTTATTCTTTTGTGTAAATAGATAAATTATTGGTTTGTGGTCTGTAAATAGAATAGTTGGATGATTTGAGCCCGTTAGTAGGAATTCATATTCCGTTAGGGCGAATATGATCGCAGAGCATTCTCTAATTAATGTAGATAGTCGCATCTCAATTGGTGTGAAAAGTCTAGAGTTTGCTGATATTAATCTCATTTTCTTTTCAGTTGGGTGCTGTTGTAATAATGGTGCTCCAATGCCTGTGTGGGATGCATCTGTTATGATGTAAAATGGTTTTTTAGTGTCTGGCATTGTTAATTCGAGTTTATGTGTTATTGATCTTTTTATTTGTTCAAAAATTCTTTGATGTTCTTTTGTCCATTTAAAGTCGTTCTCTTTGTGTAAGAGATTATATAATGGTTGTAGTATTGGTTGCATACCATATACGTATTTCGCTAGGAAATTTATTGTTCCAAGGTATCGCTGTAAAGCTTTCATACTCGTTGGTGGTTCCAGTTTTTGGAATCCATCGATCCGTGATGTAAGTGGTTTCACTTTTTTATCTTCAATTATATGTCCTAAGAATTTTACTTTCTTTAACATAAAATATGTTTTGTCGGGTGCTGCTTTTAGGTTTTCTTTAAGTAGTATTTTGTGATATTCTATCAATGTTTCGAACATTTGTTCATATGAATTTGTTTGAATAAATATGTCATCTACGTATGTAATGACTGTTCCTTTTCTAATTAATGTGTTAAGAAAATGTGTTAATATTGATGCAAATGCTGCTGGTCCGATTGATATTCCGTAGAATAATCGTTTAAAACAGTATTGTTCATTTCCGATTGTAAAATGTGTATATCGCATTGATTCTTCGTCTAATGGTATTTGGTTATATGCGCTATTTAGATCTGCTGTGAATATTGTACCATTAATCCTTGTTAGGGCTACATCAACTGGTTCGATTGGCCAGTTACATTTGGATTCATCTATCATGCTGTTCAAGTATCTTGCATCTAGCACGATTTTTAGAGATTCACCTTTTCGTAGTATTATTACTGGATTTGTGAATGTCTTTCCTGTTGATAATTGTTTTTTGTTAACGGGTGCAATGATGTCGTATTTTTTTAAATATGTCTAATAGTTTTTGTATTCTTTCCCGAAGGTGTATCGGTACTTTGCTTATTCTTTGTTTTTTGAAAATTGCATCTTTTTTCATCGGTAGGTTCAATTTTACTTTTGTTTTTCCGACGTCAAATTTTGTTGTTGCTTATACTTGTTTGTAATGCAATATGATTGTTACTACTTTTTCGAACTCTTCTTGTGTTAAGTGTGAATGTTGAAAATCAAACATTTGTATAAATTCTTTTTCTTGTTCTGAATATTTGTTAATATTAAATTTGCATTTAAAGTTTGGTTTTCTTTCAAATGTTGCTACTTGTTCAATTGTTTCGTTTTCTTGTATGTTGAGTATTTCATTAATATCGTGTTCACTTTCGTATGTTAGATGACACAATGCTGTGAATAAATCAATTGAATTTAATTGATATATTTCGTTATCTTGTTTTTTAAATGTGATGTTTCTATTCATGAAACCAATTAACCCTGTATTTATGGTTATTCTATGTCTATTTTTGTTAACTAGTAAAATGTCTATGAAGTACTCTTCATCTGCTGTGAAGTCTTTTATATCTGTAAAAGATATATTGTGATATTTGTTTATCGGTTCAAAGTAGAAATGTGATTTATTTATTGTTTTTTCATTTGATTTTTTCATCTGCTTAAATATAGGTATTGGAAATGTTATGCTTTTATTTTGGTTCTGTTCATTATAAATTGTTTCTCTGTTAAATATTGGATATAATCGAGAATAATACGGGTATCCTTTTGTACTATTCATATAGAATATAATATCGTTATCTAAGATTGTGTTTGTATTTAAGGTTAGTCTATTTGTGTTTACATTTATCGTTTCAATGTATTCTTTGAAGAAAGGTGTGCCTAGGATGTTATGATTGCATTGAGTTACATAAAAATGAATGTAAAAATTGTTCTGAGGTTTGTTTCTGTTATTCGAGATTCTATCTGGTGTTAGAGGTAATTTGACTGTTCCGTATGTTTCTATTGTGGTGTTGTTCGCTGCAGTTAATGTTTTGTTTGCTTTTTCTAGTTGTATTTCTGGGTTATTATATTTTATCTCATTCCAAGTATCTTCATTGAGTAAATTAATGTTGCTCCTGAATCCAGTAGAAAATCAATTTCTAAAATTGGTTTTTGTTTAGTGAAATCTTGTTCAAATTTATTATACTGGAACATCGGTAAGATCCATGTTGGGTTACTTTCTAATGTATTTATTAATGTATTGCATGTATCTTCGTTTGCGTTATAGAATTTATCTAGTATCTCTTAATCTTGGTCTGATGACCCTGATGTGTATTCGCATTCATCAATTCCTGGTGGGTCATCGTTTTGTTTTTCTGATTCAATGTTATTTATTCTGTTTTTGTTATTATTATTGTTGTATTTATTTCCTTCATTTCGTCGTTCTTTAGAGTAATTCCTTTGATTTTGTTCTCCTTGTGAAGAATTTCTCCTGTCGTCTCTGTAATTATTGTTTGAGTAATTTCTATTGTTACTACTTGAACGTTGTCTAAATCTGTCGTTTCTGTTTGGATCTCTGCTGGTATATCTTTGTCTGTTATTGTTATTACAGATGTTATTATTTCTGTTATAATGTGATTGTTGTCTTGAGTTGTTTCTGTCTGTAAATCTTGAACTTGATCTACTATTGTATCTATTATAATTGTTATTTCTTTTGTAGCTGTTTCCTCTGCTTCTACTGTAATTGTTTCTGTTATAACTTGTACTTCTGTTATTGTAATTGTGTGACTTCCGGTATCCTTGATAATTCCTATTATCTCTAGAATTTTCGTTGTTATTATAATTGTTCCTTGATTGTGATCTGTATGGGTTCGGCTTCGTGAATTGTTATATATAGGTGACGTTGGTGGTAATTGTCTTCCGTTAATGTTATTTGAATCAATTTTTCTGTTTGGTAAATTTTGATTATTTCTCATATGACCATAGAATGATCTTTCTTTTGGTCGTGGTATGCTTTCTCAACGTGGTCTTTTAAAGCATCTACCTTTAGTATGTCCGTGTGAGCTGCAATAGCTACAAAACAATGCAAATTTTTGTCTACCTTTAAAATTCTTTTTGTCATATGTATTATTAATTCCGTTAAGGACGTTACATATTGTTCCTTCAAATTGTTCTAGGTCGTTTTAGTTAAGTTCGTTGATATTGTTACAGGCTATATTCATTTGTTTCAGATCGTCATTGATATGACTTGTACTCTGATTAACTTCATATAATCATTTGTGATTATTTGTTATAGTTCTTGTGAGGTCCATCTGGTCTATTTTTTCTACCAATGCTTTGAATGGCATTTCTGGTTCTCTTGGCGTTTGTTCATGATTCGCATGCTTTTTTAATGCTGCTGTTTTTAGTTCGTTATCCAAACATCTAATAAATGTTTGGTTCATTACGCTATTTCTGTAATCTTCTGTGTACAGTGAATATGCAGTTTTTACGAGAGTTTCTATTCTCAGTGCTAATGATCTTAGTGATTCGTTTGTGTGTTTTTGTTGTAATATTATTTTTGCTTGTTGTTTTGTCTTTTCAGACTCAAACATATCTGAAAATTCTTTGCAAAATGTTTCCCAATCTATTTTTGTTTCACTCGAAAGTGTTGAATACCATTTTTGTGCAGGTCCTTGTAGGGTATGTTGTATTAAAGCTGCTCTTTTTACTTTCCATTGATGATGTCCAGGTTTGTTTACTGGTTCTATTCCACTGCTAAATATCATAGCTGCAACTATACTGTTTAAGTATTCTTCAACAGTACATGCTGGGTCTGTACCATCGAAAGGTCTTATTGTTGTGGGTACTGAGCCACTGCTGATGCTTTGTTCTATTTGAGGTTCTTCGTTTATACTCATTGATGTCAATTGTTTATAAAAGGGTAGAAGAGGTTCTACTACGGTTGTTTCTCTTTCTTCTGTTGTGATAGAGTTGGTTCTTCTATTCCGATTTTCTTGTAGTCGATTGTGTTGTCTATTATTATTTTGTATATTTTCGTTCGCAATATTGTCTATATTCCTGTTAGTGAATAATTGTTCATTTTCTGTTCTGAGGTTTGTTTGTCTATTTATGTTTTCCAGAGTTTTATCAAGTCTGTCGAATACCATTTCTAGTGCTTCTTATTGTCTTTTTTCCATTCTTCTATTCATTTGTTGATATTTCATTTCTAGATTATCTATTAGTTTATTTGTGTGGTTTGTTACTGTAGCTGTTATTTCATTTTTTAGTTCCATATAATTATTTGTTTGTTGTCCCCAATATTGTTCGTGATACTCTTGGTTATCATTTAGGGAACTAATATATAAATATATATATATATATATATATATATATATATATATATATATATATATATATATATATATATATATATTGTTTCTATTATCTCTCATTGGGTATTTCCGTCGAGCATTTTGGTTCATTGATGGTGGTAATTGATTTTCAAATCTTATCTCTCTTTCTTCGGAATCTGAGATATCTATGTCTTCGTCTATATATTGTTGATTTCCAAATAAATTTGATGTTAATTGTTTATCAGGTTTTAGTGTTGATTTTTGTTTTAGTTGTAAGCTATTATTTGTTTGAATGTCTTTAGGTGTTGATGTCGATGTTAGACTTCTTGATAAGTTAAATGAAGAAGATCCTGTCTGACTTTGATCCGTGATTTTTACATGACTTTGTAATCCTTCGATGAAGTTTATGCTATCGGAGCATATTTTTAATGTGCTTTCAAAATGTTTTGGATAGTGTTCGCTATTCCAAATGTTTTGGAGTTCGTCACATAAATGACTAATTTCCTCCGGAAATGTTTCTCCGAATTGAACTCGTTTTTCATTAATGTGTTCGAAGTTGTCTAGCCAAAATGGGAATGTAAATTCAGATACTATTTTTATTATAACTAATGTTGTTGTTTTCAAATCTGGTTTTAATTCAATTATTTTTGTTAGCCAATTGTTATAATTTTTTATGTCTGATCTTAATTTATCGTTCACTGACTGTATTTGTTGACGATGTTCGTTTAGGTATCCGGCTGTATTCCTTAATGTTTCGTACGTTGTCGATGTTACTGCTGTCAATTTTGTTTTATCTTGTAATTCCTAATGTCTTTTCAAGAATATTTTAAGCATATCCGATAGTGATGTTTCATTTTGGAAATTAAAAAATATCTTCTTATTTCCTTTTTCACCTGTTAGTGTGAATGTGTAATGTTTGTTATATTGATCTCTATCCAGTAGTATGACTGGTAGATAATGTACTAAATGGTTTCTATGTATATTAATCTGTTGTATATGTTTTGTTTCTTTGAAGAGGTTATTCTTCAACTTTGTTATTATTCTGTATATAATTTCACGGTTTTCTTGTGGACAATCGTTAGCAATTGTAAATGGTATTAAGAAATTGTTACTACTTGTTTGTTCATTGTAGTTGTAAGCCACTTTAATGTTCTTTTTTCTTTATATGCGTTATGTTTACCAACAATACTTTTGTTATTTATTCGATATTTTTTGTTTGTTTACCCAATTTAGTTCAGCACTGGTCGCACCAGATAAGACGTGTCCTGAAGGTTCCCTTTATAAAGATACCTCTAGAACTGTCTTATGGTTGTCTCAAGAATATGGTGTACTCTTAAGGCTTACCTGACTAACTAAAGTT
Organism: Convolutriloba macropyga; assembly: GCF_964194025.1. Taxonomy (NCBI): domain Eukaryota; kingdom Metazoa; phylum Xenacoelomorpha; order Acoela; family Convolutidae; genus Convolutriloba; species Convolutriloba macropyga. Next base: position 42,134,869 of record NC_134471.1, on the reverse strand, counting down.
CTATATCTCTAGTCTGTTACTCTTCTATCTGAGCTTCAGTAGACAGTGCACGGGCCCCAATGCTAAAGTCTAACGTATATCTCAATACAAAACAAGAGCGGAGTAGAGAGAGAGAAATATACTCTATTATTATATCAGGTGGTTAACTGGTACTGACTAAATAACTTTCTCTTCTGTCTAGAGGGGTAAATGGGTAAACATCTAAAGGAAAGAAAGGAAAAGATATTATTCCCTTTTTATCCAATCAGGGAAGAGTATTTTCAGTCTTTATTTATTTAAATAATAAAGTCTTTCAAATAGTCTTTTCTGGAAGTCATATTTGACTCCACAGTATATAATTTAAGAAGCTAATTTATATACTGCCAATAAGAAGCTAAATTATCTTTGCATATACCTAATCAGGTTCATAAAAAATCTTTAGGTTAACAGCATGCGCAGATATCAGTTGCTACCCTCATTGATTAAAGTAAACCCGTAAAATGCAACTTTTTACTGCAAGGCAAAATTTTGCACCCTTTAATTTACGAACGAAGTATTAAATTTTTAGCGCAAATAACACTAACTTGTTATTAAAATTGACAAAAATGGTTACATCCCCCTAGAATGGTTGATCCCCCTAGATAAAATGGTTGATCCCCCTAGACTAGTAGTTTCGCATTCATATGAAATTGAGATAATATGCTATGTCAACTCAGCAAGGCACAGCAATCTGAAGTTTTCTGGACTCCATCTAAGTTTAACGAAAAAACATAATTGTCTCAAAATGATATATCTTTTTTATAACGTTTGTCCAAGTATGATTGAGTTGACACTTGTTTGCGGCAGCAAAGATCGGAACAAAACTTTGATTGGCGATATCTTTTTTCTTGTGAAACTTGGATGGAGTTCATCAGCATTACAATGTGTATCTGCTTAATTAACATAGAATATCTCAATTTCACATGTAAACAACGGAATTTTTTTTGGTGATCAACAGTGTAACTTTGGATTTGATTACAAGCTTATTGTCTTTGCATCTAACTTCTAAAATTGAACTTTTATTCTGTAAAACTAGGGGATGTTAATAATTTTGACCTTCTGTATACGTAGTGGACTGTCTGTTTCTGCGGAGCATTTTCCGTACGTTGGTTTAATACTTGCTGATCAAAAGACGAGTTCGAGATTAACATATATTCTGAATGTCAGAGGTAAATTTGAGGCAATTTTACTGGAACTTAAAACAATTCAAAAACAGCTTAACTTTTACATCGTTTTTATTCTACACTAATTGTCTTGTCTGCAGGCTTAATTCATTTAAAGTTGAGATGAAATCATCATTTTTTCACTTTCTCGCTCTGCCAGAGTCTTGCAAGATAGCAATTTTTCTGCTAGAATCTTTCAAGATAATCATTTCTGTGTCAGAATCCTCTGATATATCCACCTCTTTGCACAATATCCTACAAGATGAATTGATTAAGGCGAGTAAATCTGACAGCAAGAGATTTGCGCGAAAACTCTTCTAAAGTCCTTTAGAGCCAAAATCACATTTTTTGGGCAATGGCAAGAAAACTTAAGCGTAAGGAGCTGAATTAACTGAAGGGAAGCTGTTTAAGATGCAAAGACTAACATAACATAATTTTTTCATCAGGGTAATCTAGACGTGTAGATTTGTAAATCCTGATAAAGTTGAAGGAAAAAAGTTTTTAATAGTTATTATTGTGTTAACAGTTCTCAAAGGCAGATTTCAATTTGTTTTCTTCGGATAAATCGTATTTCCAGATTTAATATCTAACTAAATTTATTATTTTTCTTAAGAAACACGCAACGGTTTCTTAAGTAAATTTTTGCGCAAAAGAAATGTGTTGCATGAATGAAAGCCACTAACAGGACAGCTCGACCGGAACGAACTTGCAAGAATCTCGCAAGATAACCATTTTTCTGGCAGATCTTGCAAGATAACCGTTTTTCTGCCAGGCCTTGCAAGATAACCATTTTTTTTGCCAGATCTTCCAAGATAGGCAGTTTTTGGAAGATTCTGGCAGAATCTTGCAAGATAACCATCTGGTCTGGACTGGGGGAGTTATAGTAACACTCGTTGACAAAAGAAAACGCACAAAATGCAACTTTACGTTGTGAACACCTGTTTTTGAATTCAATTTTAGTCAGCATAACTTTCATTGTTTGTTAAAATTTTTATATCAATCCATGGATAATCACCAGAAAATTGATATACGTAAATTTGAAAAAAATGACAATCTTTCTTACATTAAGAGTGCAGATAAAAGTTGACCAATTTTCCGTAGGAAGCATAATATTGAGCCCATCATGAAGTCTGTTCAAGATGCATGAAGTTGTTGAGTTGGGAATGCAAATTCAAATCTTTTCCGTTTGCGCCCCCAGTACGTTATGCTCCCCCAGTTATAGAGCAAGTGTCATTACATGGTAAATCATTATGTAAAAGTATAGCACGTGCGTCTGGGGCATGCAAATAATATGTGCCCACTAACCTGGGGGGGGGCACAAACGGAAAAGATCCAAACGTTCAAAGTTGCCTATTACTGCGAAAATTAAATGATTAAATTAAAGAAAAATTCGGATCTATTCTGTTTCGCCCCACCCCCAGTGTTTTTTGTTACCCCCAGTTACAAATTCTATGTTGTTATATACCACGTTACTATGTAAGAAAATAGCACGAGCGTCTGGGGGTCATAAAAAATTTATGCTCACTAAGCTGGGGGGCCGAAACAGAATAGATCCAAAAATTCTGTCAGTCCTGAACAGTGGTTACCGTCACTTTAGTTTGCTATTTAGTGTCCTTTTATTGCGCTGTGCTCCCCGTGCTGCTTTGCTGTATAAACTTTATCCAGTCATGCGAGGAAAGCTCTTGTTGGAAGTTTTAGTTGTCGTGAATATAAGTTGTAACTAAGAAACTGTTTCTTCACGATCCCCTCCCCCCTCCTCTCCCCCATTATGTTAGGCTTCTCCCAGTTTCATAGAACGCGCCATGACATCTTGTTTAGAGCGTGCCAATATGGCACGTGCTCTTGGGGGATGCAATCAATATGCACCCATTCAACTAAGGGCGGGGGCACAAACAGGAAAGCTCCATGGTTCGATTTGATCAATGGTTTAATCATACACAGTGAAACGTTTCCCAAATTTCCTGCCAGGAGAAAACCGGGAATCTTACAAATTCCCAAAAATCTGTTGATAAATGCATGAAAATTAGTGGAACGCTTTGCGTCTGTCCCATTACAGCCAAACACTCAAAAACGCAAGTATATTACTGATGGGTCTTTCCCATTATAGCCCCCCCCCCCAGCTTAGTGGTCAGATAACCTAGCCCCCCTTTCATGGTAATTATAACATAATTGGGGATTATAATTTCATGGGGGCTATACAAAGAGAAAGACCCTCACTGATTATGGTATTTTTACACCAATTTTGCAACTTTTGGGGACATGATCCTGCCTCTTTCTAGCCCTGTTAAGTTGGAGGGTTGGTGACAATGGGAATGATGATTATAAACTCCCCAATTTATAGTCGCAAGTCATGACAAGCTTTAAAGTCGGACCCTTCCTTTTTGTGCCCCCCCCTCCCGCCAGCTTAGTGGGCGCATATTATTTGCAACCGCCAGATGCACGTGCCATATTTTTATAGAATGATTTACTATGTAATGGCACGTGCTCTGTAACTGGGGGTTCATAATGTACTGGAGGGGGGGGGGGGGGCACAAACGGAAAATATCCTTTCAGTCTTACCCAACTAAGATTTGGGGGGGGGGGGGGTCAAAGTGGGAGAGAGCCTAAAAAAGTTTGATGAGGGAGGAACCCGGGTCGAATGTCCTCTCTAAAATCCTCCAATTTTGATGTAAGAGTGGGGGGTAATTTGTCTAAGGGGGGTAAATTGATGTAAGAGTGTGGGGGTAATTTGTTCAGAGGGGGTAAAATGATGTAAGAATTGGGCTGCAATGGGAGGACTTTTGAGGAATTACCCCCCCCCCCCCTGACTGAAATTGTCATGTAAGAGTGAGCTGCAATGGGCTGCAATGGGAGGACTTTTCAGGAATTACCCCCCTGACTGAAATTGCCATGTAAGAGTGGGCTGCAATGGGCTGCAACGGGAGGACTTTTCAGGAGTTACACCCCTGACTGAAATTGCCATGTCAAGAGTAGGCTGCAATGGGAGGACTTTTCAGGAATTACCCCTCTCCATCCTGATTGAAATTCAGAGGGGGTAAAATGATGTAAGAGTTGCGCTGGCAAGGGGTGTAAAATGGTGTAAGAGTGAGGGGGTAATTTGTTCAGAGGGGGTAAAATTATGCAAGAGTCGGGCTGCCAAGGGGGTAAATTAGTGTAAAAGTGAGGGGTTAATTTGTCCAGAGGGGGTAAAATGAGCTAAGAGTTGAGCTGCCAGGGCGGGTAAAATGGTGTAAGATTGAAGGGGTAATCTGTTCAGAGGGGGTAAAATAATGTAAGAGTTGGGCTGCCAAGGGGGGTAAAATGTTGTAAGAGTGAGGGGGTAATTTGTCCAGAGGGGTAAAATGAGGTAAGAGTTGGGCTGTCAAGAGAGTTAAAATAGCGTAAGAGTGAGGGGGTAATTTGTCCAGAGGGGGTAAAATGATGTAAGAGTTGGGCTGCCAAGGTGGGTATATTGGTGTAAAAGTGAGGGGTTAATTTGTCCAGAGGGGGTAAAATGAGCTAAGAGTTGAGCTGCCAAGGGGGGTAAAATGGTGTAAGATTGAGGTGGTAATCTGTTCACAGGGGGTAAAATAATGTAAGAGTTGGGCTGCCAAGGGGGGTAAAATGTTTTAAGAGTGCGGGGGTAATTTGTCCAGAGGGGGTAAAACGAGATAAGAGTTGGGCTGTCAAGGGGGGGGGGTGTAAAATGTTGTAAGAGTGAGCGTGTAATTTGTCCAGAGGGGGTAACATGAGCTTACATTTCAGCTGCCAAGAGGGGTAAAATGGTGTAAGAGCAAGGGGGTAATTTGTCCGGAGTGGTAAAATGATATAAGAGTTGGGCTGCCAAGGGGGGTAAAATTGTGTAAGATCGATGGGGTAATTTGTCCAGAGAGGGTAAAATGATGTTAGAGTTGGGCTGCCAAGGGGGATAAATTGGTGTAACAGTGAGGGGGTAATTTGTTCAGAGGGGGTAAAATGATGTAAGAGTTGCGCTGCCAAGTGGGTAAATTGGTGTAAGAGTGAGGGGGTAATTTGTCCAGAGGGGTTAAAATGAGGTAAGAGTTGTGCTGCCAAGGGGGTAAAATGTTGTAAGAGTGAGGGGGTAATTTGTCCAGAGGTGGTAACGTGAGCTAAGATTTGAGCTGCCAAGACGGGTAAAATGGTGTAAGAGTGAGGGATTAATTTGTTCAGAGGGAGTTTAATGATGTAAGAGTTGGGCTGCCAAGGGGGGTAAAGTGGAGTAGGAGTGAGGGGGTCATTTGTCAGGAGAGGGTAAAAAGATGTAAGAGTTCGGCTGCCAAGGGGGGTAAAATGTTGTAAGAGTGAAGTGGTAATATGTTCAGAGGTGGTAAAATGATGTAACAGTTGGGCAGACAAGGGGGATAAATTGGTGTAAGAGTGAGGGGGTAGTTTGTTCAGAGGGGTAAAATGACGTAAGAGTTGGGCTGCCAAAGGGGGTTGAAATGTTGTAAGAGTGAAGTGGTAATATGTTCAGAGGTGGTAAAATGATGTAACAGTTGGGCAGACAAGGGGGATAAATTGGTGTAAGAGTGAGGGGGTAATTTGTTCTGAGGGGGTAAAACGATGTAAGAGTGAGGCGGTAATTTGTTGAGATGGGGCAATTCTAACAAGTATTATTCATATGTATAGACAGTCAAGAGTTGGACAAGCTTTAATGGTCTGGAGGATAAGGCGACGCAGCTGAGGGTACAGAGGTTGTGGGTTCAAGACTGGCAGTCTTCAGGTATGGGGGCTAAAAGAATGTAAGATTGAGGGGGTAAAATGACGTAAGAGTTGGGCTGCCAGGGAGGGGGGGGGGGGTAAAACGATGTAAGAGTTGGGCTGCCAAGGGGGGTAAAATGATGTAAGAGTGGGGCTGCATTGGGAGGATTTTTTAGGAAAATGCAGCTCAAAGATCTTACATATTTTTGGGCTGCATTAGGCTTCCAAGGGGGGTAAAATGGTGTAAGAGTGAGGGGGTAAAAGACAAATTAACCCACCACTCTTACAGCTTTTTTGGCCTGCCTGCCAAGGGGGGTAAAATGGTGTAAGAGTTAGGGGGTAAAAGACAAATTACCCCCGAACTCTTACATCGTTTTACCCCCTTTGGCAGACCAAAAAAGATGTAAGAGTGGGGGGTTAATTTGTCTTTTACCCCCTCACTCTCACACCATTTTACCCTCCTTGGAAGTCCAATGCAGCCCAAAAAGACGTAAGAGTTTTGAGCTGCACTTTCCTAAGAAATCCTCCCATTGCAGCCCCACTCTTACATCATTTTGGGCGGAAAAATTCAACCCGGGAAACAGATTCTAGGCCGTTCCGTTGAGTTGTTAGCTTCCTCCTTCTATTGCTCTCTTCAAAGGACAGCTGTAGGTATCTGGTAACTGAGCCAATATCCGAAACAGTGACTTTGGTCACTCATGCCGCGTTTTTTTTTAACACAAGAGCATCAAAACTGTCACTTCTGACTTCGCAAATCAGAAAGGAATTGCATTTCAACAGCTGAAGCCTTACCGTTAAAAATAATCAGATGATAAAAACTGAAGGCAAACTATTGTGAATGGCAACATATACCCCAATAGTGGTATATTTGCTTTAATTGGTGGCATATAGGTACCCTAAATAAGCAGGGGTGGGTGGGGGTTATCGCTAGAAAAGAGGTGGTTCTCTATATTTCAGCTGACTATTTCCCAACTATCCACCGCCCGGTATGAACGTGTAACGCATTAAAAAACATTGGTGAACCCTGACCGAGGTGTCAACGCTAAAATACGCAAAACTATATAAGATAGGCAGTGCTTGATGCAATGAAAAGAAAGAAATGCCGTTTCTAAGCGTAGATCTTAAAAGCTTTTGCTTTTCTAAATGTAGCAGTAGTAAGCAACAGGGGGTTAAAAAGACGTACCTATGTATTAAGATAAAGGTGTAGCCTACTTTCCCGATTTTTCAAAGAACTACTTATGTATTAACCGCCATGTGCCAGATGTTAAGAATTCAAAGTCGGATGCCGTTGTTGTTCACAGCTGGGTAACCTGCTGCTTCCCTAATACTCTTCTAATCCTCCAAGTATGATCCTCCAGTAACAATCCTCCTTTTTGCAAGAATTAAGCTGAGTTGTGTCGAGTCCTATGGATAAGGCAAGAAAAGATTTCTGTTATAGAGATGTCATCCCGCAACATTTCACCATCTCAAATTTTTCCATTTGTAAAACAAAGACTTTTGAAAATTTGGCAACGCTCGATGTTCGATGTGACTAAAACCAGAGGTCCCGATGGTTTACCCCCCCCCCCCTCTTCTTTCGCAAGACCACAACAGAAATGTGCAAAACACTGAACACTATGTTCAAAGCAGTCAAGCGGAACAGGAAGCTGCCCAAAGCCTGGAAAATAGCCGCTGTTTCGCCCATCCACAAGAATGGTGAAAGGAAACTTGTCGAAAACTACAGACGACCAGTGTCGTTGCTTAAAATTGAAAGCAAGATATTCGAGAAATGCATCTACGAAGAACTGTCCGCGCACTTCACCAAGTTTCTTTCCTCGAAACAACACGGGTTTGTACCACAGAGATCACTGTAAACGAACATACTGCTATTCTTGAAGAAAATACACGAAGCGCTGGACAAAAACGTGCAGAGTGAAGTTGTCGTTTTCTATTATGATTTTGCGAAGGCATTCGATCGTGTACCCCACTACGAACTTCTATTAAAAGCAGGGCAAATTGGCATTGGAGGTTGTCTCCTTGAAGTCTTATACGACTATCTCAACGGACGAGAACAATTTGTCCGAGTTGACAACATGAAATCGAAACCTTTACCAGTGACAAGTGGGGTCCCACAGGGATCACTGCTCGGGCCGATCCTATTTTGCATATACATCAAGAACCTGCCAGATGCCCTCAGATTTGGCGAACCCTTTATGTTCGCGGATGACCTAAAAATACTGCACATTGGAACACCAGCAGACCAAGTAAAGAGTAACCTCGACGCACTGGAAGACTGGGTCACCCAAAACAAAATGGGTCTAGCTATTGAAAAATGCGCCAAACTTTTGTTCAAACGGAAAATATCCTTTCAGTCTTACCCAACTAAGATTTGGGGGGGGGGGGGTCAAAGTGGGAGAGAGCCTAAAAAAGTTTGATGAGGGAGGAAACAGATTCTAGGCCGTTCCGTTGAGTTGTTAGCTTCCTCCTTCTATTGCTCTCTTCAAAGGACAGCTGTAGGTATCTGGTAACTGAGCCAATATCCGAAACAGTGACTTTGGTCACTCATGCCGCGTTTTTTTTTAACACAAGAGCATCAAAACTGTCACTTCTGACTTCGCAAATCAGAAAGGAATTGCATTTCAACAGCTGAAGCCTTACCGTTAAAAATAATCAGATGATAAAAACTGAAGGCAAACTATTGTGAATGGCAACATATACCCCAATAGTGGTATATTTGCTTTAATTGGTGGCATATAGGTACCCTAAATAAGCAGGGGGTGGGTGGGGGTTATCGCTAGAAAAGAGGTGGTTCTCTATATTTCAGCTGACTATTTCCCAACTATCCACCGCCCGGTATGAACGTGTAACGCATTAAAAAACATTGGTGAACCCTGACCGAGGTGTCAACGCTAAAATACGCAAAACTATATAAGATAGGCAGTGCTTGATGCAATGAAAAGAAAGAAATGCCGTTTCTAAGCGTAGATCTTAAAAGCTTTTGCTTTTCTAAATGTAGCAGTAGTAAGCAACAGGGGGTTAAAAAGACGTACCTATGTATTAAGATAAAGGTGTAGCCTACTTTCCCGATTTTTCAAAGAACTACTTATGTATTAACCGCCATGTGCCAGATGTTAAGAATTCAAAGTCGGATGCCGTTGTTGTTCACAGCTGGGTAACCTGCTGCTTCCCTAATACTCTTCTAATCCTCCAAGTATGATCCTCCAGTAACAATCCTCCTTTTTGCAAGAATTAAGCTGAGTTGTGTCGAGTCCTATGGATAAGGCAAGAAAAGATTTCTGTTATAGAGATGTCATCCCGCAACATTTCACCATCTCAAAATTTTCCATTTGTAAAACAAAGACTTTTGAAAATTTGGCAACGCTCGATGTTCGATGTGACTAAAACCAGAGGTCCCGATGGTTTACCCCCCCCCCTCTTCTTTCGCAAGACCACAACAGAAATGTGCAAAACACTGAACACTATGTTCAAAGCAGTCAAGCGGAACAGGAAGCTGCCCAAAGCCTGGAAAATAGCCGCTGTTTCGCCCATCCACAAGAATGGTGAAAGGAAACTTGTCGAAAACTACAGACGACCAGTGTCGTTGCTTAACATTGAAAGCAAGATATTCGAGAAATTCATCTACGATGAACTGTCCGCGCACTTCACCAAGTTTCTTTCCTCGAAACAACACGGGTTTGTACCACAGAGATCACTGTAAACGAACATACTGCTATTCTTGAAGAAAATACACGAAGCGCTGGACAAAAACGTGCAGAGTGAAGTTGTCGTTTTCTATTATGATTTTGCGAAGGCATTCGATTGTGTACCCCACTACGAACTTCTATTAAAAGCAGGGCAAATTGGCATTGGAGGTTGTCTCCTTGAAGTCTTATACGACTATCTCAACGGACGAGAACAATTTGTCCGAGTTGACAACATGAAATCGAAACCTTTACCAGTGACAAGTGGGGTCCCACAGGGATCACTGCTCGGGCCGATCCTATTTTGCATATACATCAAGAACCTGCCAGATGCCCTCAGATTTGGCGAACCCTTTATGTTCGCGGATGACCTAAAAATACTGCACATTGGAACACCAGCAGACCAAGTAAAGAGTAACCTCGACGCACTGGAAGACTGGGTCACCCAAAACAAAATGGGTCTAGCTATTGAAAAATGCGCCAAACTTTTGTTCAAACGGAAAATATCCTTTCAGTCTTACCCAACTAGGATTTGGGGGGGGGGGGTCAAAGTGGGAGAGAGCCTAAAAAAGTTTGATGAGGGAGGAAACAGATTCTAGGCCGTTCCGTTGAGTTGTTAGCTTCCTCCTTCTATTGCTCTCTTCAAAGGACAGCTGTAGGTATCTGGTAACTGAGCCAATATCCGAAACAGTGACTTTGGTCACTCATGCCGCGTTTTTTTTTAACACAAGAGCATCAAAACTGTCATTTCTGACTTCGCAAATCAGAAAGGAATTGCATTTCAACAGCTGAAGCCTTACCGTTAAAAATAATCAGATGATAAAAAGTGAAGGCAAACTATTGTGAATGGCAACATATACCCCAATAGTGGTATATTTGCTTTAATTGGTGGCATATAGGTACCCTAAATAAGCAGGGGGTGGGTGGGGGTTATCGCTAGAAAAGAGGTGGTTCTCTATATTTCAGCTGACTATTTCCCAACTATCCACCGCCCGGTATGAACGTGTAACGCATTAAAAAACATTGGTGAACCCTGACCGAGGTGTCAACGCTAAAATACGCAAAACTATATAAGATAGGCAGTGCTTGATGCAATGAAAAGAAAGAAATGCCGTTTCTAAGCGTAGATCTTAAAAGTTTTTGTTTTTCTAAATGTAGCAGTAGTAAGCAACAGGGGGTTAAAAAGACGTACCTATGTATTAAGATAAAGGTGTAGCCTACTTTCCCGATTTTTCAAAGAACTACTTATGTATTAACCGCCATGTGCCAGATGTTAAGAATTCAAAGTCGGATGCCGTTGTTGTTCACAGCTGGGTAACCTGCTGCTTCCCTAATACTCTTCTAATCCTCCTAGTATGATCCTCCAGTAACAATCCTCCTTTTTGCAAGAATTAAGCTGAGTTGTGTCGAGTCCTATGGATAAGGCAAGAAAAGATTTCTGTTATAGAGATGTCATCCCGCAACATTCCACCATCTCAAATTTTTCCATTTGTAAAACAAAGACTTTTGAAAATTTGGCAACGCTCGATGTGACTAAAACCAGAGGTCCCGATGGTTTACCCCCCCCCCCTCTTCTTTCGCAAGAACACAACAGAAATGTGCAAAACACTGAACACTATGTTCAAAGCAGTCAAGCGGAACAGGAAGCTGCCCAAAGCCTGGAAAATAGCCGCTGTTTCGCCCATCCACAAGAATGGTGAAAGGAAACTTGTCGAAAACTACAGACGACCAGTGTCGTTGCTTAACATTGAAAGCAAGATATTCGAGAAATGCATCTACGAAGAACTGTCCGCGCACTTCACCAAGTTTCTTTCCTCGAAACAACACGGGTTTGTACCACAGAGATCACTGTAAACGAACATACTGCTATTCTTGAAGAAAATACACGAAGCGCTGGACAAAAACGTGCAGAGTGAAGTTGTCGTTTTCTATTATGATTTTGCGAAGGCATTCGATCGTGTACCCCACTACGAACTTCTATTAAAAGCAGGGCAAATTGGCATTGGAGGTTGTCTCCTTGAAGTCTTATACGACTATCTCAACGAACGAGAACAATTTGTCCGAGTTGACAACATGAAATCGAAACCTTTACCAGTGACAAGTGGGGTCCCACAGGGATCACTGCTCGGGCCGATCCTATTTAGCATATACATCAAGAACCTGCCAGATGCCCTCAGATTTGGCAAACCCTATATGTTCGCGGATGACCTAAAAATACTGCACATTGGAGCACCAGCAGACCAAGTAAAGAGTAACCTCGACGCACTGGAAGACTGGGTCACCCAAAACAAAATGGGTCTAGCTATTGAAAAATGCGCCAAACTTTTGTTCAAACGGAAAATATCCTTTCAGTCTTACCCAACTAAGATTTGGGGGGGGGTCAAAGTGGGAGAGAGCCTAAAAAAGTTTGATGAGGGAGGAAACAGATTCTAGGCCGTTCCGTTGAGTTGTTAGCTTCCTCCTTCTATTGCTCTCTTCAAAGGACAGCTGTAGGTATCTGGTAACTGAGCCAATATCCGAAACAGTGACTTTGGTCACTCATGCCGCGTTTTTTTTTAACACAAGAGCATCAAAACTGTCACTTCTGACTTCGCAAATCAGAAAGGAATTGCATTTCAACAGCTGAAGCCTTACCGTTAAAAATAATCAGATGATAAAAACTGAAGGCAAACTATTGTGAATGGCAACATATACCCCAATAGTGGTATATTTGCTTTAATTGGTGGCATATAGGTACCCTAAAAAAGCAGGGGGTGGGTGGGGGTTATCGCTAGAAAAGAGGTGGTTCTCTATATTTCAGCTGACTATTTCCCAACTATCCACCGCCCGGTATGAACGTGTAACGCATTAAAAAAACATTGGTGAACCCTGACCGAGGTGTCAACGCTAAAATACGCAAAACTATATAAGATAGGCAGTGCTTGATGCAATGAAAAGAAAGAAATGCCGTTTCTAAGCGTAGATCTTAAAAGCTTTTGCTTTTCTAAATGTAGCAGTAGTAAGCAACAGGGGGTTAAAAAGACGTACCTATGTATTAAGATAAAGGTGTAGCCTACTTTCCCGATTTTTCAAAGAACTACTTATGTATTAAACGCCATGTGCCAGATGTTAAGAATTCAAAGTCGGATGCCGTTGTTGTTCACAGCTGGGTAACCTGCTGCTTCCCTAATACTCTTCTAATCCTCCTAGTATGATCCTCCAGTAACAATCCTCCTTTTTGCAAGAATTAAGCTGAGTTGTGTCGAGTCCTATGGATAAGGCAAGAAAAGATTTCTGTTATAGAGATGTCATCCCGCAACATTCCACCATCTCAAATTTTTCCATTTGTAAAACAAAGACTTTTGAAAATTTGGCAACGCTCGATGTAACTAAAACCAGAGGTCCCGATGGTTTACCCCCCCCCCTCTTCTTTCGCAAGACCACAACAGAAATGTGCAAAACACTGAACACTATGTTCAAAGCAGTCAAGCGGAACAGGAAGCTGCCCAAAGCCTGGAAAATAGCCGCTGTTTCGCCCATCCACAAGAATGGTGAAAGGAAACTTGTCGAAAACTACAGACGACCAGTGTCGTTGCTTAAAATTGAAAGCAAGATATTCGAGAAATGCATCTACGAAGAACTGTCCGCGCACTTCACCAAGTTTCTTTCCTCGAAACAACACGGGTTTGTACCACAGAGATCACTGTAAACGAACATACTGCTATTCTTGAAGAAAATACACGAAGCGCTGGACAAAAACGTGCAGAGTGAAGTTGTCGTTTTCTATTATGATTTTGCGAAGGCATTCGATCGTGTACCCCACTACGAACTTCTATTAAAAGCAGGGCAAATTGGCATTGGAGGTTGTCTCCTTGAAGTCTTATACGACTATCTCAACGGACGAGAACAATTTGTCCGAGTTGACAACATGAAATCGAAACCTTTACCAGTGACAAGTGGGGTCCCACAGGGATCACTGCTCGGGCCGATCCTATTTTGCATATACATCAAGAACCTGCCAGATGCCCTCAGATTTGGCGAACCCTTTATGTTCGCGGATGACCTAAAAATACTGCACATTGGAACGCCAGCAGACCAAGTAAATAGTAACTTCGACGCACTGGAAGACTGGGTCACCCAAAACAAAATGGGTCTAGCTATTGAAAAATGCGCCAAACTTTTGTTCAAACGGAAAATATACTTTCACTCTTACCCAACTAAGATTTGAGGGGGGGTCAAAGTGGGAGAGAGCCTAAAAAAAAGTTTGATGAGGGAGGAAACAGATTCTAGGCCGTTCCGTTGAGTTGTTAGCTTCCTCCTTCTATTGCTCTCTTCAAAGGACAGCTGTAGGTATCTGGTAACTGAGCCAATATCCAAAACAGTGACTTTGGTCACTCATGCCGCGTTTCTTTTAACACAAGAGCATCAAAACTGTCACTTCTGACTTCGCAAATCAGAAAGGAATTGCATTTCAACAGCTGAAGCCTTACCGTTAAAAATAATCAGATGATAAAAACTGAAGGCAAACTATTGTGAATGGCAACATATACCCCAATAGTGGTATATTTGCTTTAATTGGTGGCATATAGGTACCCTAAATAAGCAGGGGGTGGGTGGGGGTTATCGCTAGAAAAGAGGTGGTTCTCTATATTTCAGCTGACTATTTCCCAACTATCCACCGCCCGGTATGAACGTGTAACGCATTAAAAAACATTGGTGAACCCTGACCGAGGTGTCAACGCTAAAATACGCAAAACTATATAAGATAGGCAGTGCTTGATGCAATGAAAAGAAAGAAATGCCGTTTCTAAGCGTAGATCTTAAAAGCTTTTGCTTTTCTAAATGTAGCAGTAGTAAGCAACAGGGGGTTAAAAAGACGTACCTATGTATTAAGATAAAGGTGTAGCCTACTTTCCCGATTTTTCAAAGAACTACTTATGTATTAACCGCCATGTGCCAGATGTTAAGAATTCAAAGTCGGATGCCGTTGTTGTTCACAGCTGGGTAACCTGCTGCTTCCCTAATACTCTTCTAATCCTCCTAGTATGATCCTCCAGTAACAATCCTCCTTTTTGCAAGAATTAAGCTGAGTTGTGTCGAGTCCTATGGATAAGGCAAGAAAAGATTTCTGTTATAGAGATGTCATCCCGCAACATTTCACCATCTCAAATTTTTCCATTTGTAAAACAAAGACTTTTGAAAATTTGGCAACGCTCGATGTGACTAAAACCAGAGGTCCCGATGGTTTACCCCCCCCCCCTCTTCTTTCGCAAGACCACAACAGAAATGTGCAAAACACTGAACACTATGTTCAAAGCAGTCAAGCGGAACAGGAAGCTGCCCAAAGCCTGGAAAATAGCCGCTGTTTCGCCCATCCACAAGAATGGTGAAAGGAAACTTGTCGAAAACTACAGACGACCAGTGTCGTTGCTTAAAATTGAAAGCAAGATATTCGAGAAATGCATCTACGAAGAACTGTCCGCGCACTTCACCAAGTTTCTTTCCTCGAAACAACACGGGTTTGTACCACAGAGATCACTGTAAACGAACATACTGCTATTCTTGAAGAAAATACACGAAGCGCTGGACAAAAACGTGCAGAGTGAAGTTGTCGTTTTCTATTATGATTTTGCGAAGGCATTCGATCGTGTACCCCACTACGAACTTCTATTAAAAGCAGGGCAAATTGGCATTGGAGGTTGTCTCCTTGAAGTCTTATACGACTATCTCAACGGACGAGAACAATTTGTCCGAGTTGACAACATGAAATCGAAACCTTTACCAGTGACAAGTGGGGTCCCACAGGGATCACTGCTCGGGCCGATCCTATTTTGCATATACATCAAGAACCTGCCAGATGCCCTCAGATTTGGCGAACCCTTTATGTTCGCGGATGACCTAAAAATACTGCACATTGGAACGCCAGCAGACCAAGTAAATAGTAACTTCGACGCACTGGAAGACTGGGTCACCCAAAACAAAATGGGTCTAGCTATTGAAAAATGCGCCAAACTTTTGTTCAAACGGAAAATATCCTTTCAGTCTTACCCAACTAAGATTTGAGGGGGGGTCAAAGTGGGAGAGAGCCTAAAAAAAAGTTTGATGAGGGAGGAAACAGATTCTAGGCCGTTCCGTTGAGTTGTTAGCTTCCTCCTTCTATTGCTCTCTTCAAAGGACAGCTGTAGGTATCTGGTAACTGAGCCAATATCCAAAACAGTGACTTTGGTCACTCATGCCGCGTTTCTTTTAACACAAGAGCATCAAAACTGTCACTTCTGACTTCGCAAATCAGAAAGGAATTGCATTTCAACAGCTGAAGCCTTACCGTTAAAAATAATCAGATGATAAAAACTGAAGGCAAACTATTGTGAATGGCAACATATACCCCAATAGTGGTATATTTGCTTTAATTGGTGGCATATAGGTACCCTAAATAAGCAGGGGGTGGGTGGGGGTTATCGCTAGAAAAGAGGTGGTTCTCTATATTTCAGCTGACTATTTCCCAACTATCCACCGCCCGGTATGAACGTGTAACGCATTAAAAAACATTGGTGAACCCTGACCGAGGTGTCAACGCTAAAATACGCAAAACTATATAAGATAGGCAGTGCTTGATGCAATGAAAAGAAAGAAATGCCGTTTCTAAGCGTAGATCTTAAAAGCTTTTGCTTTTCTAAATGTAGCAGTAGTAAGCAACAGGGGGTTAAAAAGACGTACCTATGTATTAAGATAAAGGTGTAGCCTACTTTCCCGATTTTTCAAAGAACTACTTATGTATTAACCGCCATGTGCCAGATGTTAAGAATTCAAAGTCGGATGCCGTTGTTGTTCACAGCTGGGTAACCTGCTGCTTCCCTAATACTCTTCTAATCCTCCTAGTATGATCCTCCAGTAACAATCCTCCTTTTTGCAAGAATTAAGCTGAGTTGTGTCGAGTCCTATGGATAAGGCAAGAAAAGATTTCTGTTATAGAGATGTCATCCCGCAACATTTCACCATCTCAAATTTTTCCATTTGTAAAACAAAGACTTTTGAAAATTTGGCAACGCTCGATGTGACTAAAACCAGAGGTCCCGATGGTTTACCCCCCCTCTTCTTTCGCAAGACCACAACAGAAATGTGCAAAACACTGAACACTATGTTCAAAGCAGTCAAGCGGAACAGGAAGCTGCCCAAAGCCTGGAAAATAGCCGCTGTTTCGCCCATCCACAAGAATGGTGAAAGGAAACTTGTCGAAAACTACAGACGACCAGTGTCGTTGCTTAACATTGAAAGCAATATATTCGAGAAATGCATCTACGAAGAACTGTCCGCGCATTTCACCAAGTTTTGTTCCTCGAAACAACACGGGTTTGTACCACAGAGATCACTGTAAACGAAAATACTGCTATTCTTGAAGAAAATACACGAAGCGCTGGACAAAAACGTGCAGAGTGAAGTTGTCGTTTTCTATTATGATTTTGCGAAGGCATTCGATCGTGTACCCCACTACGAACTTCTATTAAAAGCAGGGCAAATTGGCATTGGAGGTTGTCTCCTTGAAGTCTTATACGACTATCTCAACGGACGAGAACAATTTGTCCGAGTTGACAACATGAAATCGAAACCTTTACCAGTGACAAGTGGGGTCCCACAGGGATCACTGCTCGGGCCGATCCTATTTTGCATATACATCAAGAACTTGCCAGATGCCCTCAGATTTGGCGAACCCTTTATGTTCGCGGATGAACTAAAAATACTGCACATTGGAACACCAGCAGACCAAGTAAAGAGTAACGTCGACGCACTGGAAGACTGGGTCACCCAAAACAAAATGGGTCTAGCTATTGAAAAATGCGTCAAACTTTTGTTCAAACGTCCAGAAAGACAGTTCTCTCTGCGTGGAAGTCTCCTCCAAACCTCAGCTGGTGTAAAGGTTTTAAGGATTCGGATACAATCCGATTTGATTCGGAAAATCCACTCAGAGGAAAGAATGAAGAAAGCTAACCGAGTCTTCTATTCCTGGAGAAGAAATGTAGCCTTTAAAATTAAGATGCGCATCAAACTGGGACTTTACAAATCGATGATTCTGCCAGTTCTAATGTACGGATCATCGTGCCGGTGCTGCCTGGAAACAGATCAATGAGAAGAGACGATTACTTTGACTTAACGAAAAACGACTCGAAAAATCTGGCGGTGAATTCTTCTTTCGCACCCAAATGATAGCCAACAGTCTTCATCACAGCATTGACTTCAGAAATCAACACGGCCTAAAACAGGAATTCTAAAGCAAATGTGGAATGATATCTTGATGCGGTACAAACCAGAAAACGTCTACACGTGGCAGATCTGTTGTGACTGTCAACACTGCAGAGAGACATGGACTAATTTTCTATAACTGTTTTGATCGGGAGAAATCCCTTCTGTAAAGAAAATCCCCAACAACAGCAACAACAATAAGGTGCTGTTTCTCTAATACTCTGGTAACGCTCCCAGTTCCATCTAGCAAACAAATGAGTCATCTAAATTACTTTTCCATTAAAGGATTATCTTGCTAACTTCATTCGTGTGAGCAACTTGTTTTTGAAAGTATCATCAAGCTTAGTGCTGTCGAGTAAATGTAGCAAGCGCCAGTTTTCATGTTGAATTGAGTCATGAAATATATTTCAAGTGCTGTCGCGAGGTTCAAATTTCTCCAAAATTAATCAAAAGTTACTTTATTTTTTCCGAATTTCCAATCATTTTTACACAATTCATCTCATTTTTATTCGAATTTTGAAAGAACTACCTTCAATTTGCCCCAATTTTGAAAGATCTACCTTCAATTTTACACAATTCATCTCATTTTTAATCGAATTTTGAAAGATCTACCTCCATTTCATTGGCAAATATCCAATTATATCAAAACAACTCAATATTTAAAAGAAATAGCCAATTACAGTCCAAAAACTCGTTTCCCGAAAAATTCAGCCAATTTGTACAAAAAAATTAACAAATATTTGCCAAAAAATCCAATTTTTACCGCAAAAAAATTCTTGGGGAAATTAACCAATTTGTGCCAAAAATTACCAAATTCTTGCGAACAAATAGCCAGTTCCTGTAAAAAAAACAATTCATGCAAAAACACTCAATTTATGCCACGAAATATCCAATTTTATCATCATTTTCGACCAAATAACCAACTTATTATACAATTTTTCTACGTTATTCCCGTTATTCCCAGTTTCATGATTGCAAGAACTTGAACAATTTGAAAACTTACTAAAAAACGATGCAATTCCTCAAATGATGATGTCCTCACTTTGGGGGTAAACAACTTAAAAAACCTCAGAATTTTTTTATAATAGCAATCATAAAATTTTGACTTGAATAATAAATTAGTCACTGAATTGACACAAGTGTGCTAACATACTGTCAAAGTTACGCTATATTATTGTCACAATTGTGTCATTGTATCGTCACGAATACGTCATAGTAACATCACAACTACGTCGGCCTAATTACGTCATAATGTCGTAGTGGTAGTTACCTCATAATGTTGTCACAAAATCGTCACAACTATGTCATAAGCGATTAACAACTTTTTAATTGCCGTCATATTTTTATTTTGTCACAATTATCAGTTCGAGAGCAGCTGGGATCGCTTATCCGTACAACTACTAACAAAGAGTTTTTTGCTTTAGGACTTTCACTTTTAATTTTATATTTCACTCTGTTCCTTCCTCACGTCCTAAAAATTGGGATTATTTCCGTATATGCCTTTCCAGTACGTTTTGCATCTCCCAGTTAAAGAGCACGTGCCATTACATAGTAAATCAATGTGTTAAAATTATGGCAGGTGCGTCGGAGCGTGCAAATATTATGCTCCCACTGAGCTGTCGGGAACAAACGGAAAAGATCCAAATAACATTATATTCTGTTTTCTACAGCATAACAGCGTCACTGATCCTCAAACAAAATCTTGCCTGCAACGGATGCTTTTTTCATTTTCAAAAAACGATCAACTTTTTGTCATAAAGGAAACAGTCATCAATTCCGATCACCTACAAAAACATTGACATAACTATAAAATGACAACTCTCAAGCCCTCCATGGTGAACATCAAACAGTTAAGCATTTTTTAGCGAGACTCAGTTTTTGAATTGCGTGGAAATAATTCACAGTTATAAATGATTGGAATTGAAATGTGAAAAAAAGTGTTCAATTATTTTTATTCTGTTTTTAACAAGTTACCAAGTACTGCTATAACAAACAGTTCGATTGGATTTGTATCTCAAAGTATATTCAATTTGAACGACTTTCAATGCTATTATTCAGCATACAACAGCCCATTACAATTAAGCCATTTTGTTCTCTATGTTGACTCAAATCTCAGTTTTGTCTAGTCAAAAATGACAAGTGAAGATATTCCATTAAACCTTAACTAGCAACCAAATGGAAGAACCTCAATTATTTTAAGGCAATATTCAAAAAATTGGCTAAACTAAGAACCAGGAAGTACCAAATTACATGAATGGGCGTTGATGAGAGTCACCCTGTCCAACAAAATACAAAGAATTACACAAGTTAGTATACAAAATGGGATTACAGTGAGGAGACGGCATGTTTGTCCAAAGATAAACTAAAAGAGCTACTTTGAGTAGCAGGTCGTGGACAGCTTTCATCAAGTTCATCCCGACTGTTAAGTAGAAGCCAAGTTCACACAGAGGAAACAGAAGAAGCTCGGACTTTATTCACTGGATGCGTATATAAATAATTGCAATTCAGTTGTCTAAAGCCTGCTTCTTCGAAAAAGGCTTCTTCGAAAAATAAGTGTTTTCCAATGAAAACGGATTGGAAAGACAAGATATTAACTAAGAAAGAACAGATCATCTGAAGGGGTTGGGACTAAAACATAAAGAGGTTTGGGAGTGTCAATCGAAGAAATAAAAGGCAGAAAACACAAATTTCGTGAACCTCTCCTTGTTTACTGTTTTTTATTGCATTTTAGAAGTCCCATCTAAAATCTGTTCATAATTTCAATAGTTAATTAGTTTTGAAGTGGGACGAGATAACCGAGGCGATCATTTGAAAGAGCTTGCAGAACGCAGCCAAAATTTCTTGAGACCAAAAAACGCTAATTTCCAGCTTCAAGCCTGATTAGGGACAAAATATTACGGCACTTTTTATTCAAACCGAAAAGTGGAGTGATGCTAAAAGCCTTTTTTTATAATTCTGCTAAACCCTCTGCGCCATTGCTTTGAGTCATTTGTCAGCAAACTCCATCAGTCATTTTTTTCCTTCTCGCAATGAAGATGCTGCCTCCGTCAGGAGACTTTTAAAGGAAGAACTTGAAGGAACTGCCTGATGACGCGCAAGTCTTTTGACCAATCACGGCTTCAGAGTTGCAGAGAACAAAAAGTATGTTCCTCTGGAATAAAAAAGAGGGCAGTTTTGTTTTTTACCTCAAACCTGAAGTTTGAAATTTGTAATATCACTACTCCTTTAGAATTACAAAATTTCTCCTGATTCTTAGACGAACAATTTGGAATTATTGCTGAACTTACTCTTCACTCTTCGATGAAACGTACAGACGTAACTTTACTGTTGAGATATCAAAATCAATTTTGCTGGACAGGAGTCATCAAAAAGTTCCTAATAAATTCTGATGTAGGCAATTTTTTGGTAGATTAATTTTTTGGCAATGCATTTTCAGAACTTTCCGAGAGCACAAAACTCAACTGTCCTTCAGGAGACTATCAGCTGAAAAAAATTATTGAACGCTTGGAAGATGGGAAGATTTTTGTTCGGCACGAGCCAAGATTGCTTTCTCAACTTACTATGTTTGTTTTTAAGTCGACAACGGTTCCCGACTATACTGGCAGAAACACAGAATTGACTTGGATAAAAACAACCTGTTTTCATAAGTGTTCCAATATCTCCGAAGCCAGTCACCAGGGCAACTTGTTACTGCGATGAAGAGCCACGTCATGTACTCAGTGATTTCGAATTCAGCTTGAATAATTTAGCAGATAAAACCTACATTTAACGAGAAAAAGGGAGCAATTTCATAATGTAATTAGAAGAAAAACATTCGGTTCTTCGACAAATGCTTCCAGTGGAAGACAACTAGTCACCCACTAGCGCGGATGACTGCGGTAAGAGTGAAGGTGAACCTGACGTCGAGGAGGACCAATACCTCGAGTTCCAGAGTTTGAGAAAGGATCCCGAGATGTCATCAAATTTAGAATAAAATTTTGAGAACTACTCCAGTACCAATCTTGTGATTGAGTCAAACAGACCAATATACGATTTGAAAATAATCAAAAGTATCTTCCATATTACTTCCTAATAAAAAAATTGGATCTCAAAGGGATTCGACCATTTACATTGCAATGATTTTGTTGGCTTACATTTTTGGACGTTTGAAAAATCCTGGGAGGAGCATAAAATCTGAATAATTTCCTCAAAACTTTTGGACGCCCGAATAAATTTCCTCCCCTTTGAAATGTTCGACAAGTTTGAGGAGTTGAAGATAACCCTTCAATCTACAGTCTCTTGAACAAGTTGACAAATTCAGAACTTGCTTGAGTCGAGATTGGCTCACGTTTTCAGAATTGCAGACAACAAAAAGTGTGCACCTATGAAACAAAAAGGGAGACTGTCTGATTAGTAAAGTTTGAAAACTTTATTAACAAGACTCTTTCAGATTTTGAAATTGAATTCATTTAACTCATTTTCTGCTTGTTTCTCATCTGTTCAATTTTATTTTGTTGAGTTTAATTCAAGAAACATCTTTCGAACAAAAAGTTTTTGCACAAAATTTTAATCGGAAACTTTCAGAAACTATTTGCATTTGTTTATATTCTACTGATACCTACTTATTATTGGATTATGATTAATGGTTATGATTATGATTGATATATGGATTAAGAATAATGATTGAAATTGTTACTTTCGCAACTTGCGAAAGATCAAAAAGAGCATCAACATAGGTAGATCAGTCAAGTTTTCCAAAGAAACCTTAGAAAACAAGACAAGAGCGAAAAAAAATCACATAAACCTCGTGTACTTTAGTGAATTTCTCCTGTAATATTAAAGCAAAGCTTGATTTTGTCGTTATGCCATGTTTTCAAAAATTTTTCCCGTTGAACAACCGTAAGAGAGCTTTCCCTTTTTTATTTTGCCAACAAACCGCATTGTCAGCCCAGCCGAGTAGATGGATCAGATGGGCTCATTGTTGAAAGCCAGAGTTTGGGTAAACCATTTCGTCAAAAATCAGAATGGAAGGAACCTATATTTTTAAATTTTAGTTGTGGGAAGCCATTGTAAGTTCTTAAAGAAGTTATTTATCCATTTTAGTTGCTGATTCCTTTTTGTTAAATTTTTTTCAAACTTTACTTTCAAAACTGACAAACAATCCTACAGTGTTGGTCAAAATAGAGGTCCAAAGAATGCAGCTTCAAATACTTCTAAAGATTGCGTTTCAACTGTAGCCTTCTGTGTAGATTTAAGATCCAAAACAAATAGGAAATTTATTTTCAAGATGCTTGTATAGAAATTTACTAACGTCATCATCATCAAATTTGAGTGCTTTCGTTGATTCACGACAGGCTCCTATGTAATTTTTTGCTTTCAATTTATCTATAATTTGATTCTCACGTAAATTAGTGATTTGCGTAGACCAAGTTTAGGAAAATGGAATGTATTCTCGTTGTAAGTTCCGCTGAAAGCGTTATCTAGGTTCACAGCAATATCAGTCATTCTATTCGATTTGCTCAAAAAATAATTTTTCTAGTGTGAACTGTTTGTGTCTAGCGGTTCTCACAGCAGTCCGTTTTCTTAATTTTGATCCAAATATTTAAGATTACTGCCAGTCTAAAAGAAAAGAACAGTTAACACCTCGAGTTCAGCTAAGCCGTATCAACCATATAAAGCAAAGGAGAGGATAGAATCCATTGCAGGCCGACTTTAACGTTTGGAAAGAACAGCGTTTTGCATGCAATTAGTCGTTTTGACAACAGAGAGTAAATTGCAATTTTATTTTTATCTTTTTGGAAATGGTTTTTCGGATCTATTATATTTTGGCCCCCGGTGTTTTTTTGACCCAGTTACAAATTATATTTCGTTATATAGCACGTTTGTTTGTGAAAATAACGCACGGGCTCCAGGGGATCATAAAACATATATTCTCACTAACCAGGGGGGAGGGCGAAACAGAATAGATCCGGTTTCTTGTAATTTGATTCAATCACATATTGAAATCCTTGGCTCTAAATAGGCATACCTTATTAGGTAATAGGTGATAAATCTTTTAATTCCCTTGTCAGTGCAAAATCAGTAGAGACAAATTTTTGATGCACATAAAAAGAAATGACCCTGTGGACTTTTTCTTTGTTTAGATAGAGTTACCACGTAGATTACAAGTCTGTGAAAACACAACAATCAGTTCTCAAGAGATATCCGATAGCAGGGTAAATTGAACTGGTACAGTTGGGAAGAGAACGGAACAAGTTATCCAGAGGTGTTGTTCAATTCGATATTGTGAAAGTTATGTTTGATTACTTTATAGAACCCTAAACAATCGAAACTACAAAAACTCAGAATCCGAGACCTCATAAATAGCTCGTTGTTGTGAAGTGCCTGTTGTTTGATTAGCAAGGAGCGTAAATTTGGACACTTTACATCGCTAAGTAAATAGGGTTCGAATATAACCAAATAGATAAAAACTGTATGTGATCCATTAATATCATAAGGGAGTCCTGCCATTTCCCAGGACTTGGTTCTGTCTGATCCTCAAAAAATAGTCGTAACATTTCTTTAGCCTCAAGATACAAGTTAGCTGCCAAGCATTTGCTGATTGACACATATCGAGAACTTCAGCTTCCAGAATTTAGTCTTCACCTAGTTTGTTGATGCGGTTCAAAAATTGAGCTTCTAAAATTAGCTAATTTCATGCTCTGTTGCAATGTCTTTCAACCTGTTCTCTAGAACCTGTACCATCAATTTGAATTCCGCTGATTGAACAGAAGAAACATATTTTACTTTCTCGTCGTAATAAGGAGTCGTCAATCCTTCTTCAATATTAAAGCGAACATCGGGGCATGATACTTCGAATTAGTGAACGTAGCCACTGTTTTTTTGAAAAAAAGAAGGTTGAAATCTTGAAACCCAGCTCTTAATAAAAAACAATTCATTGGGTTTTGTGGTTGCTTCTATTGGGGGAAAATGATCAGTCCAGAAAATTTGAGGTTTATTCGAAGTTTTTTTTCGAAAAACCTTGATCTCCTTCTTTTTGATCTTCCACCAAATTGTTTTTGTATTTTTTGGTTTACATTCTTCTTTACTGTTTCACTAATTGAAGTTTGTCCAGCTATAACTCTGCCAATTTCCGGAATAACTGGACCAATTGCACCTTTCCCAATTGTTTTTGCAACACATAAAACGATTTTCTCGGGGAGCGTTGTTCATCCAATGCTCCAAGGCCTATTTGTCTCTGGCAATGAACTCCATTAAAATAGGGTAGAATAAATTGTCATTTTGTTATCTCGGGTTACCAAAAATGAATATTTGAATTTGACGATTTTTGCTCCTAGACAATTCCAGCGATGTTTTCCCCTTTCTAGTTGAGAACAAAATTTGCTGTGAAGGAAGCCATTATGTTTATTTTCCGAATCAGTTTAACTCGCATTTTGGGATTTATGAAATTTCTGAAACGAGTGCTCTCCTAATGCCAGCTTCACTTTTTCACCTATTTGAAACTTAGGCTTCCTATTCTTTCAAAATTTCAATTGCTTGTTCATGAAGGTCTGGTTGTTACCATTCACTGTATGTTTTTGGGAGCCAACACACACTCTCGATTGATGGTAGAGTTAATGTAATAAAAAACTTTTTCAGGTCTGTGATGTACGAAACTCTGTCGTTTTTTTCGGGGAGTAATAAATCAAGTTGGAGCTCTCTCGTCAAAATCTAATTTTTTGTTTCCTTGTAAGTGGGATAATTTTTGATTGCCTTATTTTCTCAATATTTCTCCAAAATTCTCTTTTGCTCGGCCTAGCACTATTCTTTCAGGTATTTGAGCTTGCTTTTTTCGTTCACATTTTGGTTAAAGCCGCTTCTACTTCATCAGCTGCTTTGTCCGGAATGGTTCAACTCGAAAGAAAGGAGAAAACAACTCGAAAGTAACGAGCAGAAACGTTAAAATTTGTTTAAAAATTGATTTATTTGCTTCTGTGCAAGATTTGAGTATCAAAGCCCAATAATATTGCGAATATGAAATTTTATCCGGAGAATTTTTGGTCTAATTCTTTGTACTGGGTATATTAGACTTTTTATTGTAAAATGACTGGAACCTATTCTCAATTCGGACCAGTTGAACTTATTAGACTGTTCATAGAGCACATAGCTGCTGGGCACCCTTATATTGTTCAAATTTTGCAATACGATTTTATCTGAAACCGTAATTGAACCAGTCTGAGCCATTCTGCGTCCTCAAAATGTTATTTTTCAAAGGTGTTGCTTAAATGTAGAATTTGTGAGTTTTTTGTTATGATTGGAAGCGGGTAAATTGAAGTTTTTTTTACTTCTGTTAGTTACCCTTTAATCAAGTTTACACTGCACTCACAATTAAAACTAATGAACTTTTTTGGACAATATAGAAGCAAGTCTGTTTGAAATTATTTGTTGTAATCAACAAGAGGCCTTTTAGCAGTTCTGTGCGTTTATCAAGAACGTCACTAATACGAGCACGACCGTTTGGTACCAAATACGCTGAAGAAAGGTTCACGTTTGAACCATATTTGAAAAAAACCAGTTTTAGATGATCGCAAAACAACTATTCTTGCGTTGAATCATCGAACCACAGTTTCAGCTGTTTTCCAAGACATAGTTTTCTTCCCAAAAAATCAATTTGCTGTAGAACTTTGGGTGATTTAAACAAAATAATATGAGCAGTCTGCAGCTCGGTATCACTTACAATGTTTTTGTGGACAGATTATATTGCAATACACATGGTAAGACAAAAATTACAGTTCGTAGTACACTAGTTGTCCCAATTGCTTTGAATTCTCCAGTTTTGGAAAATATGTCTTATCATTAAAAATAATAAATAATTCTTATAGTCAACTGGAACGTTATCAGCTACAAAAAACTCAACAAATTAAACAAATTCAATGCAGGCAATGGCTTGCATAATTCTATTGTAAATTGACTGAAAACTTTAGCAAAAGTTTAGAAATCCTATCAGACAAAAGTTTTTTGTCGTAGCATATATTTAATGAAAAAATTTTTCAAATCTGTAGGAACCATAAAAATAAATCAGAAGTATTAAAACAACTAAACACTTAGATATTGACAAAAGTTGTTGAAAATTGTTTAGTAGCAAGTGCGTTCACAAACTGTCCAATAAGCCTGTTCCTGGTAGATCATATGAAATACGCAGTCACTTATGTGGTTCAGATGATCTGTTTTAGAATGCAACTGAATTCTGTCCGTATTTGTGAAAAAAGAATTTACAACCTAAAGAAATGGAATTTTGGTGATATTTAAAAAAAAAACAAGAATATGCAAGAACTTTTACATGTCCGAGGAAAACAAAAATTTGATTTTGAATTAAAGAGTTGTACCATGCATTCCTGACCAATAATGAGATTTGTTTACAGATTTTCTGTGGCCTTATTAAGCTTTGCAAGCGGTCGGTTCTTTAAACCAATTCAAAAACTCTCTCTATTTTCAATCAAAAAAAGTTTTTAGTTAAATAAATGGAGCCGCGCGGTTGATTTTCTTCAGATCAATACTGTTGTCAAAGCGCCTACAAAAAGAAAGCTCATTTCTGTACCTCAATATTGAGGTTACTGATTTCCTTATCTGACTCTGGTTTCCTCAAGGTTCAGAACAAGCGCATGTTCTTCAAGATTTTTTTTGGAAAGTGAATAAACAAAAATATACAATATCACATACAATAAAAAAAATTGTTACTATTATCTATGCATTTTGCTATGATTTCCTGTTTTTGACTTCGTTCAGCACTGGAACACATTCATTGCTCAATCTGTGTAGCTTCGATAATTCCCCGTTTCTGACAGAAAGAACTCATTTCCTTCTAAAATTGACTTTTTCAGTCCCTCACATGATAAAGTTATCAACTTTTCAATGACAGGCTACATTTCCTAGACCGATGTTGTCAGAAATTGACTCAGAAGAGATATTAATTTTCAAAAATGTTAAAATTTTTCAAGTGTGTCCATTTCGAGTTTTTAATGATTGTTTCCTCGGGAATTTTAAGTTGATTCTACTGGACGGTGCAATAGTTGCTCTTTCTTCCAATTTGCATTTGGTTTTCATTTTGTTGTGTCGATTTTATTATTGACGTCTTTAAAGTCTTGAGAACTGCTGTGATTGTGGAATCAAGCTACAAAGAAAGAATAACTGGCTTTAATTTTGGTTTTGTGTGCGAGGTGAAAGAGAATGGTATTAGCTGTGACAGCACACTGATCCATTTATAATTTAAAAAAAGTGAGTTGAAAAAACAGTAGCTTTTAAAAGCGATCAAGAAAAATGAGAAAATATTTTCTAAAAATTTTGGTAAAAACAGATAATTTAAATGGTTTTTACAAAATTTAGTACAACAGACCATTAAAAATTAAATAAAAAGTAATATCATTGCGGACGTTAAATTTCCTAATCGATAAGATCAAAATTAATCATCAGAATCAAAGTTTAGCCTATATTGGATACGTGTACAGTGGGACGTAAAATTTTTATATTTCTATGTTGAGTAACATCACCTGATATTAAGAAAGTGTTTTCTATATCACCTCACATGAGAGAAACTACCGCAGTGAACAGAAACAATTTAATGACTTGCTCTCAGGGCTAATTTCGGAGAGCAACAGCAGTTCACAGAAAGGATGTTTTGATCAGATGATAGAATTTGATCAGTTTCGTTTGAAGTTGCCTACTCAGAATGTTTTAGAAAATGTTTCAGCTTGTTATGAGGCAAGAAACACAAGAGTGATTTACATCACGAGTACGAGATACCTCTGTTGACTTTCACTGAAGGAAACTTTTTTCCGGCGAAATTGAAGCTATGATGTCCAGCCGTCGCTAATTTTGCCCACAAGTCCTTTGAAAATGTCAAGCTAATGCTCCTTTATTTTTTTGTTAAATCGACATCATTTTTTGCAATCCACATCAACGGATAATTTGATTTTACTATCGGTCACGTTTTTTACATATCAATGAGCTTTGTAAGAAATTTAATCTAAATCTAATGAAAGATGAAAGAATAAATTTTGACGGAATCGAATGAACAAAAGGAGTATTTTGCTTTTTTTAATCCACTTATGTTTCACCGAGAAAAAAGCAAAAACAACAGAAAACCTTTCTTGTCCCCAAACCATTTCAAGTTGAAATCTTACAAGTTATTTGATTGGTTGATATAATAATAGGATAGTACAGTTTGGCAAAAAAGGTGTAATTCAAAAATAAATCTGTTTGCAATGCCGAAAAATGAAGTAAGTAAACAATGGAAAATCAAAAAATTGCTTCAAATAAAAAATTTGAATAATGAAGAAAATTAAATTGAAACCTACATCATTGTCAAAATGTTGTTTGAAAATCCATTTCTGAATAAAAGAATCATTTATAAAATAACATTTAAATAAAAAAATTAAATAACTTTGGAAAACAACACTTTGAAACTACTTTTTTCCAATTTCTGACAAATTTCTTTGATTTTTTCATTAGAAAATCAAAGATTCATAAAAAAATCAAAGAAATTTTAAAAGTACTTCTCTGGTTAATCTTCATCTATGAAACGATACTTAAAGATCAAACGTCATTCAACTGACGAGATATGTTTTGAAAACTTCAACAAATTAAGAAGAGATCCTTAGCAGCCAATTTTTTTAAAAAAAACTGAAAAAGAGAAATCGATGTTCATCAATAGCAGAGACGAGAAATCGATGTTCAACAATAACACAAGAGGTTGCTTGCAACCAAATATTGGGCATGAGGACCGAGGGTTACTAGGAGTTACGTTCAAACTTGTTTAGAGAAAAAAGGTAAAAATTTACGCTTTTTCCTTAAGACTTGAGAAAAATTCAAAAATGAGTCTTACTAGAGCGATAGGGTAATTAGATTTTTTTGTCGTGAATTTATGAAACCTAAATAGTAAATAGAATCAGATTTTGGCTAAGTTCACTGCCTTCAGATTTTGGTGCTTGTTTTTTTTACTTTTGATTATCTTCTGACCCTTGGTTATCTTCTGAAATCTTCTCATAACTCTTTAAAGAAGCGGAGGTTATTTTATGGTAAAAATTGAGGAAATATCAATTCCAAGACCGCTAACGTCACAAATTGAGTCAGAAGAAAATTTAATTTTCGAATATGTGAAAAATTTTTAAGTGGGTCCATTTCGGGTTTATAATGATTGTTTCCTCGGGGATTCTAAGTAGAAACTCCGGTTTCTTTCTAGTGGACTGTGCAATAGTTGCTCTTTCTTCCAATTCGCATTTGGTTTTCTTTTTTGTCTATTCTTTAATTGACATCTGTAAAATCTTGAAAACTGCTGTGATTGTGGAATCAATCTCCAAAGAAGGAATAACTGGCTTTCATCTTCGTTTTGGATGGTAGGGAAAAGCGTATGGTGTTAGCTGTGACCGCACACTGATCCATCTGCGAATTTAAAAAAATTGAGCTGAAAATAACATTAGCATTTAAAACCAATCAGAAAAATATGGAAATATTTTGAAAAATGTTTGGTAAAAACAAATAATTGAAATGGTTTTTTAAAAAATTAGCACATCAGAGCAATAAAAAAAGGAAAATCATTGTAGACGTTCAATTCCTTAATCAATAAGATTTCATCAGAAACAAAATTTAGCCCGTGTAAGATACGTGTACAGTGGGATGTAAACTTTGTATATTTCTGTTTTGTAACATCACTTGATATTAAGAATGTGTTTTCTATATCACGTCACATTCACATGAGAGAAACTAACGCAGTGAACAGAAGCAATTTAATGTCATGCTGTTAAGGATTTTTTGGAGAGCAACAGAAGTTCAAAAAAAAGATGTTTTGATCAGAAGATTGAGTCTGATAAGTTTAATTTGAAGTTGCCTGCTTCGAATGTTTGAGAAAATGTGTCAGCTTGTTTTGAGGCAAGAATCACAACAGTAATATACATCACGAGTACGAGATACCTCTCTTGACTTTCACTGAGTGAAACTTTTTCGCGGCGAAATGGAAGCTTTGATTTCCAGCCGCCTCTAAATTTGCCCACAATTCCCTTGGAAATGTCAAGCTAATGCTTCTTGTTTTTATTGTTGCCCCAGTGCAATCCAAATCAACGGATAATTTGATTTGCTATCGGTCAGTTTTTTTACTTGTCAATTTTCAGTTTTGTCAGAAATTTAATCTGAATCTAATGAAAGATAAAAAAATGTTTTTAAGGAATTGAAGGAACAATTGGAGTATTTGGCTTTTTTAACCCAGTTTATTTGATCCTTTTAAATTGATTGTTTGATATAGTAATAGGATTGTACATTTTTGCAAAAAGGTGTAAAATAAATCTGTTTGCCATGCCAAAAAATGAAGTAATTAAACTATGGAACAACAAAAAATTACTTCAAATCGAAAATTCGCATGATGAAGAAAAGCAAACCTACAACATTGTCAAAATTATGTAAGAAGTTTCATTTCTGAATAAAGAAGTCATTTATAAAAAATAACATTTAAAAAAGCTGAACAAATAAAAACATTGGAAAACAACACATTGAAACTAATCTTTTCCAAATTCTGACAAATGAAAACATCAAAAAATCACAAAAAAATACTTGTCTGGTTAATGTCCATCTAATAAACGATACCTGAAGATCAAACGCTTTTCAACCGACAAGACATTTTTTGAAGATTCAAAAAATAAAGGGATAGATCCTTAACAACCATTTTAAAAAAAAACTGAAAAAAGAGCGTTCGATTTCCAACAATAGCACAGACGACAAATCGGTGTTCAACAATAGCACACGAGATTGATTGCAACCAAATCTTGGGCATAAGGACCGAGGGATACTAGGAACCACGTTCAAACTAATTTAGAGAAAAAAAGGTTTGAAAAATAAGCTTTTTCCTTAGGACTTGAGAAAAAGTCAACAATGAGGTTTGCTAGCGCGAGGGGGTAACTAGATAGAGCAGGTAAGACAGAAATGCGTGATAAATAAAGTTTCTGTTAATTACATATTATTTCGTGAATTTATGAAACCTATTTGTAAACAGCTTTTGACTGGTGCTTGTTTATTCGCTGCCTTCAGATTTTGGTGCTTGTTTATTTTTACACCATCCTCGGTACTCGTCGTCTGACGGACGAAGTTTTGAACATTACTTTTTCTCTCGTCGAATATGCACTCAACTCACCCCCGTTAAAGCCCGTAAGCGCCGAACTAGGCACAATAACACCTAATCATTTCCTAAACGGTAGCCAAGCAACAGGAATTCCGTCAATCGTTGGAGTAGACGAGTCTGATTATCGTCAACGGTACGCCCGCGCACAGTCGTATGCTAACACTATTTGGTCACGTTGGATCAAAGAGTACGTACCGGCGCTTAACCGACGTTCCAAGTTGCAGACGCCCGCCGAGCATCAACTTACGACCGGTGATTTGGTTTGGGTAGTTGAAGAGACCAACCCAAGGGGTTACTATCCTACTGCTCGGATCACTGAGCTTCGTTACGGTTCCGGCAGCGTCGCACGCTCCGCCGTTTTGCGCACGCCCACCGGATCGCTCGTCCGCCCGCTTGTAAAATTGTTGCCTATTCTGCCAACCTTTTCTGGGCCGGGGGATGTTACAGAGTAAATAAGTAAGCGAGAAATATATCAACCAATCAGAATCGAGTATTTCAATTACGTATAGAATTGCGTCCAATTTACGTTTAAAGTTCGAAAAAAGTTCGTATAACCTAATTTTAAGTATATATAACCACGATATGTACGGATTAAGGTGGTTTTTGGCTTAATATTTTTAGGTTCTTTAGACGATTGTTGATCGAATATGAACCGATTCTGACGTCAATAACATCAGACAAAAAATCTGTAAAGGAGCTTCAAAAACATTGCCATCTAAACTCTCTCTAGGGGCTGTGATTGTGCCATTAATAAAGCGTGATGATAGGTTGCTTTGTCGATAAAACGTTGCTTTATACAGTATTATGAATTGAAACTATTCGGTAGACTGTTAATTCGAAGATCTACAGCTACACTTTGATGCCACTCCCGGCTTACGGACACAGTTTAGCCCAATTTTTGTGATAAACTCATTAATTAGACCAGTGGTGGTAGTATTAAGGTACGTAATTACGTGTGGCCAATACCAAAACCATTATATTCAACTTATTTTAACTTGATGGAGGACTGCAGTTTTAATTATTGGCTTTGTTAATTGACTGGTCCGAACAATAGCTACGCTGCCTGCCACTTACTTTGCCGCTGTCGGGATGGGGTTACGCAATAATGTTATGACGCAAGGTGAAACTTAATAGCTAATTGGGAGTTTGTCTTCATTACGATTGAACAAAATGAAGGTGCCCTGTTGAACAGAATTACATGATTCGGATGGACACGATACCCCCTACGACTTCACAGACGACCTTATTCAAGAAGATGTGGGTTGGATTGGACTGACTTTAATCAACGTTTCAAAACATTCACAGCTCTTTAGTTGTGAATTACCGCAGAAAAACTGTAAGACAGAACCTCTTACATAAATATCATAAATCGATTTGTTTGAAATTGATTTAGACGGCAAAGAAACCCAACCCGTGATATAATTTTTTTCAAATTTTTTAGATATCGGATGGGGTAATAATAATAATAAAAACATTTAAAACTGTTCTTTATAGAAATAATTGGTAATGAGCCCCCGCAAACATAATTTTTGAGACGAGAAAGCATCGATTTTGAAAATTTCTAGTAAAATTATCAAAATTCGGGAAAAAAATTGATAGAGTTGGTTCTTATATAAAAAAATGGAAAAAAATTGAGAGAACATGATGCTAAAACGTTCATTTTTAAAAATTTTGGGTCAATTTTGATGCAAATGTAAAAACTTAGAAAGTCAAAATCAAATATTGCGAAACCGTACTTTTAGGCATAAAACCGTCCAGTTTAATGGATTACCGTTCCGTTTTCAAGAATTTGCAGAAAAATTGACCAAAAACAAAAAATAAAATGGACCAAACTTTAAATGTTTTGACAGTTTTATCAGAAAAAAAACCATTTCCCCCAACTGGAAGGGTCGTCCAATGAGTGAAACTCAATGCAAAAAATGTATGAAAAATATAACAACCTCCGGTCTACAACAATAACTGCATTGCTATTTTTTCTCGTTCTCGATTCGATGTCATAACGTCCGTGTATTTTTCGTTTTTTGACATTTCAATTCTCCACTTTCTGTTCATTTTTCATTAACGTCGCTCTCTCAAAATTTCGTTTTTCGTTTTCGTAACCGATCGTTCCAACTTTTTCTGCGTTCAACGTCGTATTTCTCTGCTCCATTAATTTCTTCGATGTAGTTTGTTGTCACAAGTGAAGAAGTATGTTTCTGTTTTTGTTGCAGTATGTTCGTTATGCTAGTATGCTGGTCTGTTGTTTTGGTCTCTTACCTTTTTAAGGTGTGACTTAGTTGATTCATGAGTTACGGCTGGAGTGTATCATGACTTGTTCGTTTTCACTAAAATACTAGCCCTCCTTTTGTTGTATATTGATTTTTGCTGCTGTATGTTTGCGTATAACTGTATAATTGTTAGTTGGTTTCGGTTTTTGCCTTCTGGGGTGTGTCTTAAGTTTAACCTTGAGTTACGGCAAGATTGTTTTTTTCACTTTTCCAGCATCCACAGACTACAAAAACGCTACATATTATTTAACTTTTGCTGTAGTTTGTTTAATAATGGTATGCTGATCGGTTGTTTAGGTTTGAATATTGCTAGGGTGTTACTTAAGTTTATTCTGGAGTTATGGCTATTAAATTTCATGCTGTGTTCATCCATTTAGTATACTACTGCTTTGCCGCAATTTAGTTCGTTATTTGTATATACTACGCCCCATAATGACTTGTGCTAGTTTGTGTCTTGCAGTAGCATCTCTCTTCCTTCCTAAGGTGTGACTTAAGTTTGTTCTGGAGTTACGGCTAGTTTTTTGGTAGAGTTTGTTGCTGTGGTCTGCTAGCATAGTGTTTCCCGACCTCCCCGCTCGCTGCTTAATGTTCTCCCGCCCGTTCTTTTCCGTCTTTCGGTTTCGTTGCGCGCTACTCGCTCAACGCTTCCGTTCTAACCGTATGTTTTCCCGTCGCGTTGTGAGCCCGTTGCCCGACATTTTCATTCCGTCCGTCTCGTTTTCCGTTTCATCGTGCTTCGCTCGTTCAGCGTTTCGGTCCCGTCCGTTGCGTTGCCCGTTTCCTACTTGCGTTTTTGCCAGTTCCGTTCCGTTTCATGTTGCGTTGCGCGCCGTTCGCTTGTCCTTCCCGCCCCGTCCATTTCATTTCCCGTTACGTCGTGCTCCGTCCACCCGGTCCTTTTTCGCCGGTTGCATGTCTTCCTGTTTGGTCTCACGTTGCTTAGAAGCACTTTTGACGCCCTCTCCCCTTTGTTA
The DNA here is from genome assembly GCF_964194025.1 of Convolutriloba macropyga. Taxonomy (NCBI): domain Eukaryota; kingdom Metazoa; phylum Xenacoelomorpha; order Acoela; family Convolutidae; genus Convolutriloba; species Convolutriloba macropyga. Next base: position 42,099,727 of record NC_134471.1, on the reverse strand, counting down.
ATCACATTTGCCGAATATTTTGTTACTCGGTAATTTCTTCCCTGCTCTTCGACGTCTTGATTATCAAGTCGTTGGCATTTGGGTTCGGTATGACCCTCATTTGACGTGTTTGGTTGAAAGTTGCTCAATATTGATAAATTAGCCATTTCAATATCATGGCCGAACAGCAAGAGAATTTGAAAAAAAATCTTTAATACAAGATCTAAACTAGAATCTGAGTTAGGAACATCCATAAGGACATCACAGATGCCATAGATCGTCAAGAGTTAGGAGGGTTAAACAGGAGGGTTAAAGTTGATCGCCTAGTTTCTAAGTTGAAGGATTTATTCAGTAATCTGGTGCAGAAGAATGAAGAACTATTTGACAGTAAACCGGAAAACCCAGATTCATTTTACCCTGTCTTTGAGCAATGGTTGGATGATGTAACTAAGAACAAAGATAAGTTCTTGCTTGCGGCTTGAAGCTATATTGTCACAGTTGCTGACCGAGACACCGTAAGCGAGGGCCTTAATCCTCAAGGGCAGTCTAAGAAAAGTTCACGCCGAACAGCGTCTTCAATGTCTAGCTAGCGTAGACATGACTTTCTAATTGCAAAACTAAACCGCAAAGATGCTGATATACAAGAACAAGCTGCCATGCGCCTTGGTAATCAAAATTGCCATGAGGAAAAAGGAGCTTGAAATACAAATGGAGCAGGTGGCACTTCAAGAATTAGACGAAGACCACCGTCAGCGTGTTGCTGCAGCTAAATTAGATGAGGTCGAATAATTGGATAATCATTCATTGTTTAGTCACTTTTCAAGTGAACTGAATTTGCTTAAAGATAGGGGATCAGATAGAAGTCAGAGACTTATTCAGGATCCGGTACATTCGTTTCCATCAGGTAATTCATTGACTGCTGCAAGTGAGTCAAATATTTCTCGTCCTGATTCAGCAATCGCTGACCCTCCTGTTCAAAATACTGCCCCTATTAATCCTCCAGAAAACGCAAGCAATTTTGCCGTTAACTTAAATCATCTTGAAATGTTTTCCCAGTACACACGGCCAGGAGTTGCAATTTCTGTTGCTCAGCAAGAAGCGTTGTATCGGGAATACCTCTACGCTCACTTGCAGCAACCACTCAGTGATCAAAGAGTCGAGCAGGCACATAGTCCATCAGGCTGTGGTAAGGTGAACCCAGTGAACCAAGTATCAGTCGACGTACAAAATGTCGTCGAACTCCCACCACTTCAGCCACCTATGCAACCTCCCCGGCCACAGACACCCGTTATGGCACCAACGAACTCTATTTTTGTAACTGAATTTTCAACAAACCCACAGGTAAATCAGTTCTTGGTTCCAAAAATCTCTAGTGTGCCTTGTCAATTAATTCTTTCCATCCCTTATGTTCCACAACAACAGAATCCACATCAAAGTAACATTCCACACCAAACACAAGTCCCTACTGCTCATTCCTCGCGTAACGTCCCTCAACCTCTTAACCCACTCGTGAACCCGCCACCCTTAATCCCGCCTCAACAATTATTTAATCCAAGCCTCCCGTGATTCCGTCGCCTATTCCTGCGAGCACAGCAACATACTTACCCATCCCCAATATTCCATGACAAAACACTGTCCATTCATCTCAAGCCCCCCTGGTACCATGTCCTGTCGCACCGAAACGTCCCCTTAACCGTAACCCCGATTTAAATTGGTGGCGTTTTCCTCGGAATACCCCCCTCCCCAAAAAAAGCAAACAAGGTGACAAATAATGAAGCCGTTTTCCATAACTTTCAACCAACACCTCCCCCAAGCACTGCTAACCCTCCCAGCAGCCATGCCATCTCACAATGAACTGCACCACAAAATGTTTATAGCAATCACAAAGCAACCTGTAGCAACCAAGTAAACCCATAAAGTACGGCAACTAACATTGATCCACCTTTTGTCACGCCAACTATTCCTCCCATCTACGGCCATAAGTCACTTGCACCGTAGTGTTGGGGTGGCCCACTGCATCCCACGCGTCCGGCGACAGCAACCGAAAACGTAAACCTCATTAAGGCGTTAGCTGACGCCATAACGAGCAAGAGGAATGATCCGCTACCTGAATGGAAATTGTCCCAATACAGTGGTGATCCCCTACAGTGGCACGAATGGTATTGTCAATTTAAAAGCGCAATTGACTCTGAGTCCTTAACTGATGATGTAAAATTGACATACCTCAGGTAAAGCTAAAACAGCTATAGCTGAGTTCGCCTACTGCGGCGCAATGTACAAAGACGCACTGAGGACCTTAGAACGTGAATTTGGCCAACCACAGGCGGTCGTAAGTGCACATTTGGATAAACTCAACAACTTTCCACCATTGAAGATGCACAATAGCGATAACCTCATTAACTTTTTGGGGTGCAATTAAAGTCTTGTCGGGATATTTATACCACTGTCATATAATTCGGATTTAAAGAGTGCTGCGCTTCTCAACACTGCCAAACAGAAGCCACCACCTAATATAAAGGAGTCATGGTCACTCTTCACGGTCAAAAAGCATTGGGTGAAACATTCTCTTCTCGATTTTAACGACTGCTTAAAAGAGAAGGCCGAAATGCACAATTTAATGAAGAATACCGCAACTAAAGCAAGGACTGAGGATACGAACAACTCAGTAACAAGATCAAAAGTTGCTTCGAAGGCATTTGCTGCAAATACGCAACACAAAAGTAATATTAGGCCGCAACAGAAATCTCCGTCAACATCAATCTCTTGTTGCATTGTATGAAAACACACCCACCGGCTGTGGAAATGCCGTGTCTATAAAGAAAAGACAATTAAGCAGTGAGCCAAGGTCGCGGCTGAGGCAAAGCTCTGTTTCTCTTGTTTGCGTGATAAACATATGTTCAGGCAGTGCAAAAGTCCCCGTAAAAGTAGACAAGATGGTTGTAACAGCTCCAATAACACCTTACTTCACGGAACTGAAAGGCTTTTTCCAGCTAAACCCTCAACAAACAACAAAATCATTACTTCGAAGTCGAACGCAGGTACTAGTAGGCAACCTACCGGTCAACAGCAACCAAGCAGAACAACCACTTTGTCATCCTTGACGAATGTCGAAGGCCTCCTTCAGGTCACGGAACTGAATTTTGACTCATTCTTCTGGTAACAATACTACGGCGTTGGTTTTATGCGATACCGCCCGCAATAATTCTTAGGTGTCCGATAGTCTTGCAGCTAGACTCCGTTTGCAGGGTGCCGCATTAAAACTGACCGTCAAGGGAAAAACACGGAAGAACTCATCGACACAAAGGTGGTTCAATTGACCGTGACACCTCATAGAGATCAAGACTTCGAACCATTTACTGTACGTCCCTATGTGAGGAAAACATTAAATGTAGGTTCCGACACCATTGACGTTAAATCCATGCAAGAAACTTACCCACATCTGGCCGTCCTAGATCCTGTAAGATATAGCTATGGAAACATTGAGATGATACTTGGACAGGATGTCTACCATGCCATCCGCCCGTTAGAGTACTTTGCAGCCGATGAAAAGTGCTCACCGTTCGCTGTTCGCTTGCCCAAAGGTTGGCTTTAAGCGGCCCACTTCCGTCAAGTTCAATTTAGTCTCAACGTGTTTCAAAGCCAATGTCCAACAAGATTATGAACTGGCTTGTCAAGTTAAGTATTGGTATGACATGGAATTGTACTGCGCGTACAAGAAGATTGACCCACGATCCGCAGCGGATGCTAGCGCGCAGGAAATACTTGAAACAACAACTTTTCATAACGGCCAAAGATACGATGTCGGTATGTTATGGGCTTATGACAACATTAAGCGCTCGAAAAACTACTTTTCGTCACTGATACAGCTCAAGTCCCTCAAAAATTGGCTCTCAAGAGATAAAACATTGAACGAAAATTATGATGATACTATCCGTGAAGACTTGGAAAAAGGTTACTTATTTACAGTCCCTGATGCTCACAAGGTCGAGCAGCGGTCGGATAGAGAGTGGTACCTACCATATCATCCCGTAATCAACCCGAACAAACCAGGGAAAGTGCGTAGGGTATTATATGGTGCAGCGAAGTACCATGGTACTTCTTTGGAAAAATCTTTGCTCACTGGCCCCGACTTGCTCCAGAACCTAACCCATGTACTACTTAGGTTCCGTCAACATCAATTCGCCGTGTCCGCAATTATCGAGGGTATGTTCCTCCAAGTGGGTGTCCCCGACTGTGACCAACCATCACTGCGTTTTTTGTGGCGGGAGGACCCCACAACAAATGTTGTAGTGTATCAATACACGCACCATATATTTCGGGCTAAAGACTCGCCCACATGCGCTAATTATGCATTGCAACGCACTGCCCGATACAATGTTTGTCAGTACCCGGAAGCAACCAAATCCGTCCTAGAAAACTTCTACCTGGATGATTACTTGGATTCAGTGGAAACGCCCGAGAGGGCTCTCAATAGATTGAAAGTATTGGTCATCTTCACCATTTAGGTGGGTTCAAGCTTACTAAGTTTGTAAGCAATGCATCAAATCTGGCTGACCAAATTGATGGGTCACCGCAGTCCACCGAACCAAAAGTAATTGCTTCATCTAAGGAGGAATCTTCGCACGTGCTAGGGTTGCCATGGGATCACAACAATGATATTCTAGTTGTGAGTCGGGTTACCTACAGTACAGTAACTAAGTCTATAACACAACGCTTGGTATCGAGCCTAGTGTCTAAGGTATGCGATCCCATCGGCCTAGTGGCACGAATTACTGTTGGTGCCCGATTGTTACTAAAGGACTTCTGGTGTGTCAGCGGGCAGCACTGGGATGAAGAATTACCAAAAAACTGACTGTTGAAAGGTTCCTTGAATGGAGTGTGGATCTACCCAAGCTTGCCGAAATCACTCTACCAAGGAGCGACTTTCCGGAAAACTTTGAACACCTGGAACTACACATGTTTGGCGATAGTTCTCATGAGGTCTTCACCGCTGTTGCAATTCTCCGAGCTCAAGTAATTACTTCAAGTGGGCCAAAAACAGAGCTTGCATTTGTCCTGGGTAAAAACTCGCGTAGCACCTATGAAGGTGATGACAATTCCAAAGCCAGAGCTGCAAGCTGCCCTACTGACTGCTCGGTTGAAACAAGAAATCTGTCGAGCCCTTTCTGTTCATGTTAACAAAGTTTTTATGTCAACCAATAGCACTACTGTCTTGCAGTGGCTTAACTTCACAAGCAAACAACCAATATTTGTTGCAAACCGTGTATTATAGATTTTATAACACACTAGCGTTGACGAATGGAACCACGTGGCCTCAAGCGATAATCCGGCATATGTCGGTACTCGTGGTATGTCCGCTGTGGTTTCGCAATCAAGTAGCTGGTTGAGGTTTCCAGATTTCTTAAGAACCAAGGAGTTCCCGTTCGAACCAAGCACCGAAGTAGTTAAAAACATCAAACTTGTTATAGTTACTAAGGAAACTGACAAAACCAAAACATTGGCCGCATCCGTAACCAAGTCAACTAAGGAGCCGCCCCCGCAACTAATTCCTTTTGATAAGTACAGTTCCTGTCAGAACTTGCTACGGATAACAGCGTACGCACTCTGCTTGTTACCTTCTCACGAATGTTACCGTAATGTTACCGGTGGTAGCATCATAGACTGCACAGAGCTTGACGAAGCCGAGCGTCATCTCCAGTATCTTGTCCCAGGAGAGTCATTCAACGCAGAGAGAAAAGATCTCCACGAAAGCAAACCCGTTAAACGGAGTAGCCGTTTTGCTCAGTTTTCTCCCTTTATTGGGCCAAATCGTCTAATCCGATCGGCCGGCCGCGTCAAACAGTTGGTCGAAGTTGACTTTGATGCTGAACATCCCATCGTTCTCTACGCACGCCATGCATTTGTAAAATTGTTCCTTAGGCACAACCACGTTAAACATCATCATCAAAGTATTGACTACCTGCGGGCTAAAGAACAAGAACGTTATGCCTTCCTCAATTTACGATCATCACAGCGTTCAATTAAATCCAACTGCGTCACTTGTAGAAAGTACCGAGCTGCCACTATCCAAACAATCATGGCTGACCTCCCCTAGAAAGACTCGCATACCAGTCTTCTCCCTTCACGAACACCGGGGTCGACTAATTCGACCCGTTTTACGTTACTGTATGTAGGACTACCGAGAAGAAGTGGGGTTTCCTCTTCACATGCTTAACTACACGTTCCGTTCATGTTGAAATCGTTCCGTCCATGGACGCCAGTTCGTGTGTTATGAGAGTGAAACGATTCGCGCCCGTCGTGGTACCCTTGCCATTATTTGATCAGACAATGGCACTAACTTTGTTGGCGCAGAAAAAGAACTATGCGAGAATATCGAGAAGTGGAACACCATCAACATCGCCGTCATTTTTGCCCACAAAGTCATTATGTGGAGGTTCAATCCGCCCAGTGCTTCACACCAAGGTGCCATCTGGGAGAGGCTGGTACGCAGTTTTAGGCGAATACTTTACACCATCCCCGGTACTTGTCGTCTGACGGACGAAGTTTCGAACATTACTTTTTCTCTCGTCGAATATGCACTCAACTCACGCCCGTTAAAGTCCGTAAGCGCCGACCTAGGCACACTAACACCTAATCATTTCCTAAACGGTAACCAAGCAACAGAAATCCCGTCAATCGTTGAAGTAGACGAGCTTGATCATCGTCAACGTTACGCCCGCGCACAGTCGTATGCTAACACTATTTGGTCACGTTGGATTAAAGAGTACGTACCGGCGCTTAACCGACGTTCAAAACAGCAGACGCCTGCCGAGCATCACCTTACGACCAGTGATTTTGTTTGGGTAGTTGAAGATACCAACCCAAGGAGTTACTACCCTTGTGCTCGGATCACTGAACTTCGTTACGGTTCCGACAGCGTCGCACGCTCCGCTGTATTGCGCACGTCCACTGGAACGCTCATCCGCCCGCATGTAAAATTGGTGCTTATTCTCCCAGCATCTGGGCCGGGGGGGTGTGGGCCGGGACAGAGTATATAAGTAAGCGAGAAATGTATAAACCAATCAGAATCCAGTATTTAAATTACGTATAGAATTGCGTCCAATTTACGTTTAAAGTTCGGAAAAAGTTCGTATAACCTAATTTTAAGTAAAAATAACCACGTTATGTACGGATTAAGGTGGTTTTCGGCTTAAGATTTTTAGGTTCTTTAGACGATTGTTGATCGAATATGAACCGATTCTGACGTCAATAACATCAGACAAAAAACCAAAAAAAGAGCATCAAAAAGCTTGCCTTCTAAACTCTCCTGTGGCTATGATTGTGCAAACACTAAAGCGTGATGATAAGTTGCTCTGTCACAAAAACGTTGCTTTAAACGCTATTATAAATTGAAACTAATCGGTAGACCGTTATTTCGAAGATCTACAGCTACAAATATCTTCTGACCCTTGATTACCTTCTGTAATCTTCTGACAACTTTTTAATGAGCAGGAGGTTATTTTATGGTAAAAATTGCGGAAATATCTGGGGAATTTTTTTCTAACGGCAAGCAAATTGGAAAGTCTTTGATGCGATTATTGCCGTTCTTCTTTTGCTCCATTTTGATATGACAGATTCTGTAAACCGACTGTACGGACAAATTCAATGGCAAAGTCATGTTTGGCTATTCAATTCTTCTTTGCAAGAAACTAAAATTGCATTTTCTTAATCTTAATTATCATATTTCAACTCAATTCGTTAAATTTTTACCATATGTGTGATACTCCGCTAACAGAAATTGAGTATTCGTCTTGCGATTATAGAAGAAAGGCAATCTGATAGAAATAGTGTCGCGAATCCGCTATTCTATAGTGATAGTGAAATTACTGTTTTCTCTTTTGGGAAACAATATCGCTAGTAGTATATAGATGAGCGGAGCTGCCGGAGGGAGGGGTGGTGACCCCCATGTTTTAAGATAGGCTATAGCGATTTCAAATCATTTTGGTCACCGTTGAATTATCGCAGCCATGTATAAAGATAGGCAATAGATTTTACATGTATTAACATTAGAGTTATGGGAACAACGTATAAAGATAGGTTATAGATTTTACATGAAATAAGATTTGATTTTACATGTATTAACATTAGAGTTATGGGAACAACGTATAAAGATAGGTTATAGATTTTACATGTATTAAGATTTGATTTTTGACAGTAATGTATAAAGACAGGTAAAAGATTTTACATGTATTGACATTAGAGTGATGAGAACAACGTATAAAGATAGGTAATAGATTTTACATGTATTAAGATTTGATTTTTAACCATAATGTATAAAGATAGGTAATAGATTTTACATGTATTGACATTAGAGTGATGAGAACAACGCATAAAGATATGTAATAGATTTAACATGTATTAAGATTTGATTTTTGACAATAATGTACAAAGATAGGTAATAGATTTTACACGTATCAAGATTTGAAACAAGACACCAGCCAATTAGGATAGGTAATAGGTCTCGTTGAAATGTATGAGATTTCTCATTAAATTTTGCATCACAAAATAAGAATAATCTAACAGACAGCTATATGGAAAATGAAGCTGTGTTATTATATCTACCAAGCTGTAAGCTGAGCGAAGCTATAATGCGGTGCTCTTGGGTTTTTTTTTTCGTCGTCTATTTTCGTTTTAAATTTCTTCTAGGGTTTTTTCACGCTTGATTTGCACGCTTTCTGCGCGTATTCAGAAGTCCTCTGTTGCTAAATCAGAACTGATTATAAGAAGAAAGATTGTAACGTCCGGACAGGCTAGTGGTTAAGGCAACGGGCTGTTGATCAGGAGGTCAGTGGTTCAAATTTCGGCAGTGGATCATTTTTTGCACCCAAAAACATCATCCTTTGAATTAAACTTTTTAGGCAACGGCGATAACTTTTATCAACTCACTTCTGTATCATTTTCCATCTTCATTTTACGGCACGCAAGGGATGCGTATTATCATTCCAGGGTTGTCTACAGATCTGGTCAACACCTTGAGAAATGAGTCAGAAAACTTTTACATGCTCAGCTTGAACTTTAAAAACCCGGTTCGGGTTTCCCAACAAGAATGATTACTTTAAACAGTGGACTCATCAACTTGAAAAAATTTTGTTACGATCACATCACATGTTCACAAGCGTTCAATTGATTTAAATGTATAAAATGAAAGAAAAAGAATCAGAAAGTTTAGATCATCAAAGGTGTTGTATGAATTCCATCTGCATCCACAATTCGTTTTGGATAGAAAAACGAGAGTCCTTTTTTAGTTTGCTCATAGGTTAGAATTTGGTGATTTATAGTTCTGAATCCTCTGTTAGTTGAGGCTATATTCACTGCATCGTCCAGGACTTGTCTGTATTTCTGTAAAGGTCCATCACTGTTTTCTTCCAGAATACTCCTGTTGAGTCCTTTGCTGCTGAACTTAGTTTTGTTCGTTACCGAATTATAGCAACAGTACGTTTTCCTACATAAACATAGCATTTCAGTACATCGGAATTCCTCTTTGAATAATCCTGGCTCGCTTGTCATGTTTTATATGTTTATCGCTACAAGTTCTTGGAAAAAATTACTTGTACTATTAGCATGGAAAAAATCTGTACAGTCATTACTTCTCATCTCATTCCAAATACTCCTCATTTCTGGTTTAATGCATTCATAGAGATTTTCATGGGCCAGTGCCAGATACAAAGAATCAGTGTCCATTTCAAGCTCCTCGAATTTCTGAACATCACAGAACTTCTCAAAGAAGTTGTAGTAGAGCTCCAGCATTCTCAGTTTTGCATACTGTAAGATAAAGAATCCAACAATTATTGGTTCACGATGCTCAACAGCGCTTTTCACAAGCTCAACCTCATATATATCTGTCGAAACGTTGTTCAATCCCCTAAAAAGACGGTTATTAATAGCTTGATGCGTCTTTTCATCGTTAAGATATAGAGTTTCTGTGTGCCGACTTCGATCCATAATCTGATAACCATACGAGCTGTTTCCAAGTAATTTCATGGTTTCAGCAACAACGCTAGAGTCCGGATTTTCATCACCTTCTCGCCTTGCATCAACAACAGATTGTACGAAACCGTTGAAACATTTTTGCGGGGTATACTCAACGAATCTGTGGATTTTGGTACAGCGTAGACCCAGTTTCAATTAAAACTTTAATAATGGTGTTATGACTATTTCATTGTTTAATTTGTAACTCGAAATCAACATTCGTTGAGGTTTTAACAATAAGGCGTTTTTTTCAGCATATTCCAGCATGAATTTACCTATATTCTCTCTTCCAACATCACAGTTTTTGAAAATTGGAGAAAAGTTTGCAAATCGTTCACGAAGCTCCTCAGGAACTTCTAAATCGCATTGTACATATCCGAATAAATTATCTTCATGTATCCGCGTCAACAGTGTCTCTTTGCTCAAAAGTAACTTGTAGGGAAAATTTTTTCTAATGTGGTTCTTCAACATGGAGTTCTCCTGAACATGATCCCACCATTCACACTCTCGCATCTCTATAACTTTATATCCTTTCTTTTCCAGGTAAAAGCTTTCGTAACTTATCAGATTCACGTCTCCGGATACCAAACTCAAATTCATCCTCATTAAGATTTGGTCGAGTTTCCCTACAGGGACAGAAATGGTAGTAGCATCCAAGCGCTTCAAAAATTGTTTGGCAAGGACCACAGAAGCCATCCACAGTAAAAGAATCAATTTTTCTCTGTTTTCCAGTTGTATAGAAACTCTCAATAGTACATTCGGGTCTGGTTGCCTGACAGAAAGATATTACCATGTTCTCAAATTTCCCGATTTTGTTTTGACGAGCTTTGAACTTTTTAAGATTGGTATCAAACTCCCATCGAGTGTAGAGTCCAGTTGGCATCGCTTGGCACATGGAGAAAGGATACAATTGACTAGCATCTATTCCAACTATTGTCTTACAGATATTGTTTGACCTCCGGATGAACGTTTTGTCTACAACAGCTTTCCTCGTGAACACTATTGATGGACCACCGGTCATTTCACTTCGTATTTTCTCATGCAAGTCTTTGTCAGCTTCGATGAAAGGGTAAAATTTTCTATCAGTCAATTTATGAAGACAGATATTTGCTAAATTGGGTAGTGCACACCCAAGCTTTAACATATCAATTTTTTGATCTTGGTAGAATTTCATCATTTTCTTCATTGCTTGCAGAGTTGGTACAACATCTTTGTTGTTATACCAGCGAAGGAAATCGCGAAAAGTTGTCATTTTCTCCATCATCCACAATTTTTCAATGAGAGCATAATTCTCTTTTCCAGATAATGGCTTCTCTTTCAAACCCAGTTCCCGGAGAACATCTAATTCCTTATTTCCAGATTCCATCATTTTCTTGAACTGACTGAAGTCCTTCTCCGAAGGATTTAGATTTTTTAGTTTGCTGAAGAAGGACTCATAGGGTGGAAGATGATTGCAGTCAAGTTTCGTAAACAAATCGAACCATTCATATGGGAAATAACCTTTTGTCTCCTCAGATTGATATGTTTTCAGAAAAGAATCCAGAGATGTTGCTCCAGCAAGAAAGTTCAAAATATCGAGAAAATGAATATCACCGAATTTGAAAGAAATAAATTGATTGGCCTTTTTGATTACCGTAGGTTGAATATCTCTATCGTTAAGGAGATAGGGAATGAGATACGCTTTGATTAAGTTTAGGTCATATTTTCCACTGTTGAATCCAAAAACTGGTAGAGTGTCAACATAATTGTTGAAATGACGCTGGAGATCAAAGAGCTGCTTTTGCTGGATTTGTAAAAAACTTTTAGATACATTATTATCTTCTGTTTCACTACTGATATTCGGTTGAGTTTCGGAAACAATTTGCAGTCTAGAGGAAATATCACTCAACCTAGTTTTGATCTCTGTTTCCACCGCCAAGAACTTGGGTCTCAAATCCGCTTTGTTTTTTGTTGATAGTATTTCCAGTTGAGCTACAAAGGATATGATGAGACGATTGGGATCCTTTTCGCATAAGAAAACAGGTTCGTCCAACAAATTTGAAGAAAATGATACCGATACAAGTACATGAGTACCAATCCATGATGTTGTCGCTGTGTTATTGATTTCCACCGATTGAACACATATTGCTTTGAAGTCGAAGACGACAAAATTTCTGAAGAGGGTATGATCTTCTGGATAAGCGATTGAGAAGTTGTCAAGCTTCTCAAATAGTGTTTCCCGCAAAGAATAAGCAGCTCTCGGATAGACATTTTCACTCGTTCTTTACAAGTTTTCAAGTGACGGTTGAAGTTTCCTGAATGGTTGAAAAAGACATCACAGCTGGGACAACGAAATTTCTTGAAGAATTTGTTGATATCATAAACATAACAGATATGATTGTTGTATCAAAGCAGTTTAATGTTTTCGTCATATCGTTCAACGCTGCGTCGAACAAGTTCACCGATAATTTCACCGTCTTCAATGTCAAAATCATGGATGAAAACGTTTTGTTTGATTAGTTCTTCAATTATTGGAATTTGATCAAAGGAAACACCTGTGAAGTTTTCAGGGTCGCAACCACTTGCAGTAATAAAATTGTGAAATATTTCAGTTGCATGTAGTTCAACATCTACTGATCCAAATAAATGAATAGCACTTGCACGGAATAAACACAAATTATCGTTATACGGTTCATCGTGTCCATTTGAAAGCAGACAATTTATTTCAGGATTCCTTAACAGGGGCTCTGGAAGAGGCGAATCTGTGCAACCCATAGGTATATTCGTAAGGAGCGCTGCAAAGACGGTAACATTTGTAATTACTGTGAATCGCCATTTTGAGTTTTGACGTGCTTGTGTACATGTTTCAACCAAATCAAGTTTCTCAATTTCGTTCTGCAGGTTCATTAAATCGTTTTTATTGCTTAGCAGAAAAACTCGGTCCAGCAGTAAGTTATTTTCATGCGGATAATAATATCGGTAATCGTTTGTCTCTATATTTTGCAACAGAAACCCTAAAGCTAGGTTAATTTTTGCAGCACAGTTGAGGTTTGCAAAAACTTCATCAAGTTTTTTATTGCTCTTCTTGGTGTCCAAATCAGATAAACTGAAGTTGAAAACTTCCTGTCTGCCATGCTCAGCATGCATATCTTCAAATAAATGCTGACACGCTGCCAGTTCTTCCTCCAATGACTCGCTATCGTTATCAACTTTCTCCATAATCTCACGAACACGGTTTGTGCTTGAGGACCCAATTTTTGTGCCAGCTTGATGTACTTTTTTGCGATGAAGTTGAAATGAGTAGAAACTTGGAAACTGTTTCTGACAGACAACACACTTGTTCAGTGTATTACGAACTTTTGCTCTGTGAGCCTTCGCAATATGGTATGACAATTCTGCAGCATTTTTTGTCGCAAAACTACAATTCCTTCTCTTACAGTAAAGCGTGCCCATCATACATGTCTTCCTGTGGCGAGCAATATAGGCCTTTACAACAGATTTTCCACATTTTTCACAGTTGATGTGTAGATTTCGATCTTTTGCAGGCATTTTGTTATAACTGGGTAAGTTTAACTATGGAATGAACACATAGATTTTTAAATTTTTGTCGGAAGGAAATGTCAACTGAACCGTAAAACATGGATAAACAAATGTCTCTCAATTTCTGCAGAAATTCAAGGTTTATTCATGACTACATGCGAGCAATAAAGTTGAAATATTTATTTAGGTTACTAAAAATAGATTTTATTTCGAGTCGTCAACCAATCACAGCAAAGTTTGCAGAACTTCGGGAAATTGCGACAGCCTTTATTCATGCACAGAACTTCTGTAAATTACGACAACTCAGATTTGTTTACTTAATGTATAGACAGAATGTGTTCACAAGCAGTGAAAACAACCAAAAGTTTACCTCAGGTTAAAGATTGTAGAACTTTGGGAAAATTCGACAGCTTTAATTTGTTTGGGGAGCTTCGGAAAAACCAGACAGCTATAGTTTGTTTACTTAATGTCTGGACAGAATTTGTTTACAAGCAGTAAAAATAACAACAATTTAAAGAATTTTCGTCTTCGAACGACCTTGAAATTTTGTTTACACCATGTTATCAACTCAAACCCAATAATTCATAGAGGTATATCACTGTTTACTCACTCAGTTTAGAAAACAGTCCGTACGAAAACAGTCCTGAATACTTCAAAAATTTCAAAAAGGATTCAAATACACTATCTGCGACACAGAACCAAAACCTCAAGATTCTGGAATAGAAAACTATGCGTACGGTTATCATTCGTCTTCGACTGTTATCGATGGTTATTCGTTTGGTTCCAATCATTGGCATCTCATTTTTGAAGATACAGGTCCCGAAGATAATATTGTTTTTTCTCCGTATGCTCCTGCAACGATACCTTGCCTTGTGACTTGTTTTAAAATCCTTATTTTGCCTACGGAGAAAAATTTTGTTACTCATGGTGCTATTGTCTCTCGCTTACATGTTGCTGTGGAGTACTTGTCAAAGTTTAATCATGTTTCAGAAAGAAAGTCTCAAGGTAACACCACTTACTAGATGTTTTTCACAGGAAAAGAAATCAACAGCGAGCTTTCCATATAAAGTAACTTGTTCCGATTCTCTCACAGCTACCTGCCTTGCATCCCTTGAAGCTGCAGCAATACCAGCGGGGTTCGGTTCATACTCGTAACCTTGACACTTTAACCAAGTTTTCTTTTCTTTGCATCGGTTCCATGTGAAAATTCTGTTTCAATAAAACTTTTATGAGCATAGTGTCCATTAGCTGAGGAAATTTTTATTCCATTTTGTTTACTTAATGTCTGGACAGAAATTGTTTACAAGCAATAAAAATAACAACAATGTAAAGAATTTTCGTCTTCGAACGACCTTGAAATTTTGTTTACACCATGTTAGCAACTCAAACCCAATAATTCATAGAGGTATATCACTGTTTACTCACTCAGTTTAGAAAACAGTCCGTAAGAAAACAGTCCTGAATACTTCAAAAATTTCAAAAAGGATTCAAATACACTATCTGCGACACAGAACCAAAACCTCAAGATTCTGGAATAGAAAACTATGCGTACGGTTATCATTCGTCTTCGACTGTTATCGATGGTTATTCGTTTGGTTCCAATCATTGGCATCTCATTTTTGAAGATACAGGTCCCGAAGATATTATTGTTTTTTCTCCGTATGCTCCTGCAACGATACCTTGCCTTGTGACTTGTTTTAAAATCCTTATTTTGCCTACGGAGAAAAATTTTGTTACTCATGGTGCTATTGTCTCTCGCTTACATGTTGCTGTGGAGTACTTGTCAAAGTTTAATCATGTTTCAACCAACAAAAATAAGAAAGAACCTCCTCTGCCTAACCCTGTGAAAAGACTCTCAACCATTACTACTACCACTTCTAATAAATGTGCTTCTACTATCCCCGATGCGACTGTAAAAAGTTTTTGTCAACTAATACTTGGTGAACATTCTTCTTCTCTCTATCAGATTATGGATATACTTTTAAGTGGGCAGGGAAGTTTTGTACGTGAGACTTCAGACTATTTAATAAACTTTCAGTTCTGTGAAAATTCTACTGTCTAAAATAGTGTTGTGATAGAACAATTAATTCAATTTCACTCCATATGTTTTAAAAATGCCAACAATTGCAATTCATTTACATCAGGTACAAATGGAAACTTACTGCTATAGAAATAACGAGCAATATAGATGCAAAATAAACCACACAGTTGCGAGTCTGCTGATTGCAGGGGAGACTGAATATCTCTTCTGTGCTCCATAATATCCATCATCATATGTAAATCCGTACACTGCTGTAAGCGGGAGAAAATGTCTTTATAGGCAGTCAGAGGTAGTGCTAACGGATCTGCAAAGTATAGTACGGGGTGTGCGTAGCGTTTCGCAAGCATCACCCAATGTGAACCAATAGAATCAGCTCGCGATGCATTCACTATTATAAAACTGTTAACTTTTAAATTTAAGGGATAATTGTCAGCCGCATAAACACCTCGAAATTTAAATTTGAGATGTTTGCACTTTTGAACATGAATATAAATTTGGTCTTCATTCATTAGTAAGCATTAATAGGTAGAACATTTTTGGATACGTTTCTTGCAGAGTCAATGTACACAGTAGACGATTTTTCTCTCAGGAAAAATATTTCAATGTTGTGTGGCAAACCAGCATCAATCTTCCGTTCAACCGATAATGATGAGTTTGTTAGTTCGAGATGAATAAAATCTTGTGTCGCCTCTTGCGTGCTAGTTAAGTCAAAGACCATTATAAAGTGATGCGCAAAATCACTTAGGGGTATTCCATGACCGTTTTCAACATAAGCTAGGGCACTCATTGAATTGTAATACAGGCGCTTGTTATCATTTGATAACATTGGAGTGCCAGCTGTTGCGAACCCGTTTCGATAGACAGTAATTTCACTCAAATCAAACTTTTGATAGTGGTAGGGATTGATATTGTTAGTTCCAATGAATGCATTGCTCCTGCACAATGCAACAATCAGCCGCCTTATTGGTTCTTTTGTGAAAATATCTTCATGTTTCCAACTGCGTTGACCTGCTGTTGCGAGGAATGTTGTTGTTATTACTTCATTGTAGCGATACATTGCCGGAGTTTTTAGGAGTGTTTTTTCAATGGCTCCAACAACGTTGTCTGACACTGTCATCTTTCTAACAAATAAGTTTGCTTCATCGATTTTTACTTTGTAATTTTTGGCTGCTGTCTCACTAGTGGTAACAAAATCATCTTGCGATCTTCGGAAAGAAAGTCTCAAGGTAACAACACTTACTAGATGTTTTTCACAGGAAAAGAAATCCACAGCGAGCTTTCCATATAAAGTAACTTGTTCCGATTCTCTCAGAGCTACCTGCCTTGCATCCCTTGAAGCTGCAGCAATACCAGCGGGGTTCGGTTCATACTCGTAACCTTGAGACTTTAACCAAGTTTTCTTTGCATCGGTTCCATGTGAAAATTTTGTTTCAATAAAACTTTTATGAGCATAGTGTCCATTAGCTGAGGAAATTTTTATTCCATTTGCAAAAACAGTACAGTCGGCGAACAGTGAATGAAGAACATTGTTGAAAAATTATGCAGCATCGGTTGCGGTTGCATCGCTGGCGGTATATCGCAAATCAGTTCCTTCAGCATTTTGTATTCGACATTTTACTTCCAAATAAATTTTCTGTAAATCTACGAAATTGTTGCGATCGCCTACAACTTCGAATTCGAGCGATGATCCAGAGGGAGAATAAAGTGGTCCAGTTTTTTTATCAAATGATTGATCAAAGCTGACTAGCAAAGGTGGTTTTCAAATAAATCCAAGGAACTGTGAGTGGCTTCGGAAGGTATTACAATATTAGTTCGCATTTTTGACTCGAGAGAAAAAATCCAGTCGACTTCTTCTTGGCTGTCGTTTTCGAGAAATGATTTTTTTAGTGGAACGTTTCTTGTAGGTTCGAGGTTTAGCATATTGTTGTCTTCGACGTTTAATAACTTGCCGGCCTCGTGTTATGCGTGAATGGAGAGACCCAGCAAATTGTTTTCGTTTCGGGCTGTTTTTGCAACCGTGCTTTTCAACGCCTGCTTTGCCGACTTTCGTTTCGTTGCTACTTCAACCAACTCAGGTGCACCCTGCACTAAAAGCTCTCGGCCAATTCTTTTGGCAGCGGGACATATAATTCTTCTTGCCAATGGTAAAGCAACTCTTCCGATACCTGCTGCGAGGGCTCCAAAGCCACTTCCTCTTTGACGATAATGACCGGAGAAATGTGGCATCGACTGTGATGCTTGGTTGCTGTAGTAAGCTTCCATTTCACTTGATTTTTTGAAACTTTAAGCCTACTATCACTTTTCCTGTACCATTAAATGGAATAAGTTTTCCGGCTTCGTTCCTCAACTGCACTTTAATGTTCTGAATATTGTTAGAAAGTATGGGCTTATAATCCAGAATTGTAAATGTCTTGTGATGAATAGGTGTAACAGGGTTTATGCTGCCGTTTCTTAAATGCCTTTCGGTCTCAATGATTTTAATTACAGGAGCTCTCACGTCTCCAATAATTTGATATTCTATAACGTCTATGTAGACAAACATTAATTGTGAGCCACAGGTTATATCAACTGGAAAATCACGTTGGTGTCTATTGAGAGTTTTGTGTGATTTGTATCCAATATGAATGTATCCATCATGCGAGTTGTCTTTTATACCCTTTAAGCCGAGAATACTAGGAATTTCTTCGTTTTCAAATGAAAAACCCTCATTCGCTCCGAATTGTAAAATCAGTTTATGAGTAATATTGTCAAAAGTAAAATCAAATTGTTTAAACTGAGCAATTCGCCTGAGTTCATCCATTAGTTGATCCAAGCTACTGTAAATGCCTTTGCGAATTTTTCTGAGGCGTCCACTGCGATTATTTGAGGCGTCGAGTTCCACTCCCGAGTTTTTATAAACGACTAACCCATTTGAATTGACGTTGTTGATGTTTGATGGGAAGGATATTGAAGATAAAGCTACTTGCCATTCTCCATCCAAAATAAGTGGTTGAGATAACTTGTTACGGAATTTTTGCCATTGCGTTTTCACCAAAAACTTCCATTGATGCGTTGGATATTAGGTCGATTGTGAATTCTTTGGCGGGATTCATTTTATTCGTTTGCAGTAACTAACACGTTTACTTGGACTAAATCCGGTTCATAAAATTTACCTTCAATTATAACGTTGTTTGCATCTCTAAGATTGTACGTTGGTGGACTCACGGTAGCAGTTTTGAATATCGTATAAACTTCGTCTGTATAATTTTCTTTATAACCTTTTCTAAATTTTTTGTCGTGCTTTGCAATCCTAACAAGGTCTCCTTTTTCGTATTTTGGTTTGTACTTTTTTGTGTTGACTGCTAATGATATTAAAATTGGTTCATGTTTTTTGAAAACTTTTTTAGGTGCTAAATGGGTTACCCGGTTAACACGACTGTTTGTAGTATTTACAAACTGGGGTAAATCTTCATTATATGTCCAAGTCCACTTTTCTTCCAAATATTTGTAAATGATGTTTTTAAGCGAGCGAATGTTCCTCTCTGCAAACGCCGACTTGGTTTCGCTTTCTGTTGTATATAAATGAATTCCTTTCTTTTCACAAAGTTTTTTGAAATCTCCCTTGAACTCTGATCCCTTGTCTGTCCATACTTTTTCTGGTTGTTTCTTCTTGATCATTTTTTTGAACGCTTCAACAGCATCTTTTGCATATAAAGTTTTCATTGTTTGAACTCGTAAGTAACGTGATAAAACATCCACAGCCACTAACAAATATTTTACACCGTTGTTGTGTTGGGCAACTTTATCCATATACGCAACATCGACAGACCAGATTTCATTTATTCTATATGCAACAGCTTTCAGTCGGCGAAAACTTTCCCTGAATTGTCTGTATTTTGTGTACGGGAATTCCGACTGAAGATAGCGAACAATTTTGCCTCTGGTGAAACTGCTAGCCTTCTTCAAGTTAGCAATGCTACCAAATGCAGCACTGCCTTTAGTGTACAATTTGTCTAACTGTTTAACTTGATAGGAAGTAATTCTCCCAGGGGCTGGTTGGTTTGATTTCTTTTTCTGTCTCTTCAAAGTTTCTCTGGTCGTTGTCAGAAGCTTTTGTTTTCTTTCGCTGGGATTTTGAAGCAACTTCTTTGTCCGACTCATATTCCAAAAATTGCAGTCTCTCTTCAGATGATAAATTTAGAAACTTTTTCGCGTATGTGTTACAAGTCAAATGCGAACCAATATCGAGATTCGTTAATACACTGAATTGTTCGAAAGATAGTTTGCAAGTGGTTTGCTGTAGATTGTAAAGAAATGTAGCAGCAAGAACTTCTGTATTTGTACCATTAATAAGCAATCTCTTTGATGAGTCCAAGGACACAGAATCTGATTCCTCTATTATGTCCAGTATTGAATTCGCTTTTTCAAACTTTATCCCCTTCAAGATTCTAATATCATTCAGTACTCCTTTTTGATAGTCGATTTGTTGTCTGTCGTAAATGATTTCGCCATAGACTCGTTTATTGTACTTCTATCGTCCACTGAAGCGTCAGTCTGTTGTTCTGTATCCTGTTGCGAGGCAGAAGGATCTGACGGTGACTTGTTTCTCTGGAGAAGTGATATCTGCTTGGCTAGATTGTGAATATTTTTGTTGCTGAGTAATTGAGAGACATGAGGTTGTTCTCTTGTATACATCTGTTTAGGGGTTAACACAAACTCTTCAGTATGCATTTTGTTCTAGATATTCAATGCACGGTAATGCTATGAGTTGAATTTGATTGTTGCCCGAGGGAGATTAAATTATTTTCAACCGTTCAGTTTTCCCTAATTTCCTGTTCGAAAGTTGACGCAGAGTTTTTTCAAATTTTTTTAGTTCTTTTTTATTGACTGGAACAACTCCAGAGAGTATGTTCATCACACAGTCACTCAGAAACCAAATGAAGTCGCCGTCTTTAAGTAACTCGGATTCAATGTTGGAGTTCTTGTTTGTGCTATTTGCCCATTGCTTGAGCATAAGCAAATGTTTCTTTTTCATTCGTAAATGGTGTAACAACGGCTTCCTCCGAAGGAATGTAAAAAATTGAAGGATTAGGTCCAATAATATGTGACGCAAATCGTAAACCCTGACTGGTTTTGGGATCGAGATCAATCATAAAATGTCCAAAATGCTCCGCAGTCGCTAGTTTGTATGCTTCTTTTATCAATTGGAGACAATTCAACTGTTTTCCAAGATATTCAATTTGTTGAATATCACGAAGCGACTTGAATAATATTATGTGTATTGTATTCAGATCAATGGTTCTGGACCATTTGCTTTGATGGAACAAATTATGCTTGACGTATATAACATGTAATTTGCGATGACGTCCTGAGGTAGCAATTTTTACAAATTCTTTATCGTTGAAGATTTCTTCACATGAATCATCATAGATAAGCAGACAATGCGATAGATTTTTTGTTATATCAAAGCCTGAGTATTTTAGAAACTCAATCCCTGATATAACATGTTGCATATCTTTGAAAAGTGGTTGGAACTCTTTATAAAAATAATAAATTTTCTCAAAACGTGGATAAAAGGTCGAACCTTTTAGCATTCGAAACAAGAGTTCTGTTTTACCACAACCACTTGGTCCTACAATTGACATGAATACCCTGTCATGTGTAAGAATAATTTTGTTCATAGTTTGGGATTAGGTAAAATGTAACCAACTAAACTCGATAAAAGAGCAATCCAAATTGATTTCTCTTCACAGCTTTCTGATAATAGAAAGAGCATAGAGAAGCAAAGAATGATCATTAAGACAGTGATACTAACTTGAACAAAAAGTATTATTTCGGACCTTGGCACTGTTGAATTTGAACAACAACGCCATGGCGGCCTCTCCTTGTTGTTCTCATCAAAGACCAAATTACTGATACCGGCGTCAGCCTCGTCTCTTTGATTCATTGGAGAAAAATAATTAATTGAAAAGTGAATTGAAACAAGGATGATATAAAATGTTAATTTATGAATTATTCTCTGGGCAACAGTTTCATGTACCAGAACTCAAACAAATTGAAACCTTTAATATGACTTTTTATCTCTAATTTATAACAAACAGTTGATGAGTCATTTTCCTTGAACGATGGTTGACTGAAGACTTTTTCAACTTCGGGGTGCTCCAAGACATATAATCGCAACTCATTCGGCATCTCATTTAGTGATAGCTCACATCTAGATTGAGGAACTTTTTTGTCCGCCCATTGCTTCCTACGTGGGATTCGCTGCTCTTTGGGGGACTGCATAGGTTTCTGGTTTGTTTTGTTCATAGCCACAATTAAACTGATTCCGATGTTCTCGAGCTCTCTGTTTATTTTTTACGTACAGTTGGAAGTAATAGAAATTATCTATCACGTGCAGGAAAGCCCTAAAGCTGTCTAGTTCGTCGGGAGAAAGAGTAATGGTTGCAAAATAACGTTTTGCTGCTGCGCTATAAAGCGAGTTGTAACGCGGTTGTTGCATTGTGTTTGGCTTATTGTTGAGATAGTTCGCTCGGTTCTGTTGATCACTTGAAAAATTATTCTGTATTGGTGGAGAGGGATCCTGAACTCTGTTGAATATTACAATCGGCTGATCGTCAAGTGGAGTCAAGCAAGTGAATATCTTCAAGTTGTCTGACAGATAAGTTGTTAAAGTTGCCGTGTCTTCTCTGTACATCACTTTGTGTCCACTGTGAGAATATTCTTGCTTTACGTTCCGCGCAGTGATTTGATAATTGATCGTTTGTTAAACGGAAGTTTGAATGGCGATAACAGGAGGGAATTTTTTCTTCTGATATTATCTCTGAGATTCGGGGACAATTTAGATCCTCCAGATTATAAACAGTTTTTTGTTAAAGCTTACTGAGGAGCTCACACTTTTCAATGCATTTGGCAAAAAAGTTTTTCCGTATGAATCGGAAACTGAAACTCAGACAGATTGTATTCAAATCACAGTAAGGTATATCACCTTCGTCCCAATCAAGACCGTGTAGGTTATTGGTCAACCAAATAACAGTTTGTCTATCGTGTGCGGGTAAATCACTGAATTTAAGCGGCGGTTTGAAAAATATTGTATCGTTGTAACTGGAACACAAACTGAGTTCTTTTATAATGAATCCAAGTGACTTGAGTTTGAAACCTCCGAGATCGAGGACAATAATATTTGTGGTTTTGCTGCCAAAATTTTCTAGCATTCCAATTCACGAAATAATTGTGAATGAAAAATTTTCACAGATAGAATGAATAATACTCCTGTCAGGTGTCAAAAAAGACAATTGTTTACTGGTAAGTAACCGAAAGCGTAAACATATCCAGGGCCTTTGTTTCTGCAATCTTCTATAAATCCAGCGGCGTCATGCAATGCAGCATGAAGTCGTAGCACTTTGCTCCGTTTCAGTAAAGGATCTAGTCTTGAATTGTCAATTCCAATGAAACCACCATAGGGTCTAAATTTAAGTGCTATTTCTCCGTCAACTTCTGGACCTAACAGAGAACAAGCAGCTACGAAATATAATTGTCAATAAGATATGTGTGTATAATTTATGTTACCTCTCAGTGATAAAACTTTCTCATGAATGAGCTTGATGTCTTTTGTTCCTATTGTGTTCAATATTTACTGTTTACTGAACGCGAGCGTTTACAGTTTTTGTTTATAAATCTTTCAATTCTCATTGGTTGTCAACTTGAATAATAAACCAAGCACTCCGATTGGTCAATTTATTTTGGAAAGTTTTGTGACCCTGATCATGTTTGAGCATGATCCGGTGACTCTTCAATTAATATATAATTATTATTATATAATAATCATTTATATTATATATAATAATCATTTTATACATCTACTAACAGGTTAGTTATTATTTTTTTTGTCCCATTTATGTATACATTTATGGACATAAGTGATTGTGACCATAATTGTGCACATAATTACGTGAAAAGTTATTTCCTTGTACAACTCTGGTTTTTTATCAATGTGTATATTTATGTATGTATGTGTATGAATGTATGTATGTGTGTATATATGTATACATGTTTTTATGTATGTATGTATGTATGTATGTATGTATGTATGTATGTATGTATGTATGTATGTATGTATGTATGTATGTATGTATGTATGTATGTATGTATGTATGTATGTATTTATGTATGTATGTATGTATGTATGTATATATGTATGTATGTATGTATGTATGCATGTATGTATGTATGTATGTATGTATGTATGTATGTATGTATGTATGTATGTATGTATGTATGTATAAATGTATGTTGTATGAATGTATGTATGTATGCAAGTATGTATGTATTCGATCTCTCTGTTTTTACGTGTTCATAATTGTAAGTTTGTATTAAGGCAGGATGGCGCAGGGGAAGCGCGCTGGACCCATAACCCAGAGGTCGGTAGATCAAAACTATCTCCTGCTCAATCTTTTTACGTAAATTTATAGATTTTTTTTTGTATGCATATGTGTACCACAGTTGAAATGTTTTACTTAGAAAAACCTGATTGGCTGGGATTGGCTTTATAAACAACTAGAGATCTCTGATGGTTCGGGGGTTTAGTTTGGGTGTGGTTGGTGTAGGTGCGTGGCGTGTGTGTGTGTTTGGGTGTTTGCGTGTGTGTGTGTGTTTGTGCATGCATTGTTGTGTATGTTTGTGGTGATTGTAATTGGTTGATGTTTAGCGGATTTTTTGGGGTGTGGCGGTGAGATGAATGTTGTTTTTTATCACACCAAACGTGTTTCACAACTTCTCATATTGATTAAAAGTGAAATAGCGTTGAAAATTTTTGGATTCCATTTTCATAACATTTCACATTGATTAAAGCCAAAAAATTAAAAAAAAGTTTTTTAGACCCCATTTTGCAAACAATTTTACAAGTTATTGTCCCCCTATGGGACCAAAAATTCATTTTTCGAAAAAAGTGTTTCCGACAACTTTTTTCACTCACAAAACATGTTTCACAATATTTCACATTGATTAAAGCCAAAAAATCAACAAAAATTTTTTAGACCCCACTTTTCAAAAAATTTTACAAGTTATTGTCCCCCTATGGGACAAAAAATTCAATTTTCGAAAAAGGTGTTTCCGACTACTTTTTTTACTCGCAGAACATGTTTCAAACTAGTTCACATCTTTTAGAGACAAAAACAACAAATTTTTGTGAAATACAATTTTTTTTTTCAGAAAAAAAAATAGGAGCTGATCAGAACCACAACGGGGGGGGGGGGGGACATTATGTATTAAGATAGGGAATGCAGAAATTGTGCCCTAGGGGGGCACTTAGGGGGACATTTACTGCGAATTTGCGTTAAATGTCCCCCTAAGTGTCCCCCCTAGGGGGACAATTTCTGCATTCCCTATCTTAATACATAATGTCCCCCCCCCCCCGTTGTGGTTCTAGTGAGCTTTTTATACTACTATCGCTGCCAATCCACTTTGTATTTATCTGCTGGGTAAAACAGAGCGTTTCCAATTGTTTAACTTTGAGGCGCATGCGAGAGAAGTTAGAGAGAGAACTGAATCGGAAAATAACATTGGATATGAAGAAATTTACAGTTGAAAAGTGAGTTGTGTGAACACATGGCTTCTTCTTTAGACAGGAGGTAAATATAGTACACCTGAACAAAAATTAGCTCATCAAGGCTAAGGTCACTATCACATTTTTGTATAATAGCTCATTGTTTGGAATTTCCACTCCCCCCGTTTTGCTTTCAATTTAATGTGGATGGATCAACTTATATTAATTGTCCAATTTGTATGAAAGCTGTTTCAGCGTAAGATAAGCGTGCTGATGGTCAAGCTAGAGGAAAAAGAGAAATTAATTTGGACGCCCAGGCCTAGACCTCGACTTATGAAAAGACTTTAAAAGTCTAGTAGGGGGGGGGCAATATTGACTATAATTACACGGTCAAGGTTCCTAGTTAAAGTCGAGCTAATATCTTTTCATGGGTCGAGCTAAAGTCTTTTCATAACGAAGAAAGTCCAGCTAAGGTCTTTTCATGGGTCCACCATTAGTCTTTTCATAAGTCTGCTTTTTTTCAAAATTCTTTAAAATTTTTAAAATTTTTTCCTGCTTCTGTACATACAGAAGCAGAACCGGGGCAAGACTAAATAGTTTTGCACCAGAGCAGTCCAACTTAAGAATCAGTTGCAAATCTGCCAAAAGCCTTAAGAATTTTGTCAAATCTTAAGATAAAGAGTTATTGCAGATTGAGTATATTACCACATTATTTGATTCAATGAAACCAGCTAGCTTAAAAGTATTGGTCCTAGTCCCATTAGCCATGAAAAAATTTCGATTCAGTTTGTTTTCCTTTCCAAAATTATGAGCTATCTTTTTTAAAATAATGCAGGTTTTTGAGGTATTTGTGGTTCTTTTGAATTGTAAAATGTGCAGGATCATATATGTTGACTACGTTATATGCAATGTTGCACATAAATCGTTAATGGCAAAAAATCAAACTTATGAAAAGACTAATGATGGACCCATGAAAAGACTTTAACTCGACTTTGTTTGCGAACATTGTGTCGAGCTTAAGTCCAGCACAAACGTTGGGTCGAGCCAAAGTCTTTTGTAAAATTTTGGGTCCAGCTAAAGTCTTTGCGAAAAATCTGAGTCGAGCTAAAGTCCACAATGTCTTAAAGTCCAGCTAAAGTCTTTTCATACCTCAAATGAGTCCAGTATGGTCTTTTCATAGCACATTTTGATCGAGCATTGTCTTTTCATGAGTCGAGGTCTAGACCTGGGCGGCTAGACTTGTAGTAACCAAGATATTTAACGTTCAAACTAAGCACTATTATCCACATGCAGCTATGCGCCATTTTATCCCCATGCAGTAATATCCCGTTTTTACTGATTGAAATTATATACAAAATTATAGTCACATCATTATGTGCCGTATTTTCCGATTGTAATTATATGCCGGCGCTAGTGAACATGGCAGACGTACCAAAAAATTTTACTGCTGGCCAATCACAATTGAGAAAATAGGAATATTGTTTTCCGATTGGTTGATTGCTCAACAACTTCTCCATGTTATATAATAGGATATCCATGTTATATAATAGTATATGCGTGTAAATTTCTCAGAAATCGCGATAAGCCGAAATAGAATAATTTTTTTGGGGGGGGAATGGTCTCACGTTCGGTTGTGATATATTCATATCAAGTCCCGCGGGCCGCGGAGGCATGGCCATGACCCGAGAGGCACGGCCAGATGCGGTAAAAATTGTAATCTAGCATTCGGTTATGTCCAATTTAGGCTAATTGAACGCATAGAGTTATAGTGTTTTGTATTTCTCGAACAATCACAATCGTTGAAATTTCTATATTTTGATAGGTCTATTTGTTGAGACGTCAACTTATATACCATATTATCTGCATGCAATTATATACCATATTGTCGGCATGCATGTAATTATAGGTGACGTCTTAGCGGTGACGTCTTAACAAATAGACGCGCCAAAATATAAAATTTTCAAGGAATGTTATTGGTTGAGAAATTTAAAACACTGTTCCTTTATGCGTTCAATTAGCCTAAATTGGACAAAGTCTAATGCTAGATTATATTTTTACCGCAACTGGCCATGCCTCGCGGGTCAGGGCCATGCCTCAGCGGCCCGTGGACTTGATATGAATCTATCACAACCGAGTTTCAACCAGTTTCTCCCAAAAAAGTATAATTATCCTATTTCTGCTTATCGCGACTTCTGAGCAATTTTACGCTAACATTCATATCCTATTTTAAAACATGGAGATTAGGTTGAGCAATCAGCCAATCAGAAAAGAATATTCCTATTTTCTCAATTCTTAACAATTAGACGTACCAAAATCAGAAATTTCAACGAATGTGATTGGTTGAGAAATTTGAAACACTACCGTTCTGCGTTCAATTAGCCTAAATTTGGCGTAGCCTAATGCCAGATTGTAGATTTTTTACCGCATCTGGCCATGCCTGAGCAGACCCGTGTGATATGATTCTATCACAACCGAACGTGAGACCAGTTTCCCCCAAAATATAACTTTTATCTTTCGGCTTATCGCGATTTCTACATTCATATCCTATTTTAAAACATGGAGAATTTGTTGACCAAACAACCAATTAGAAAGCAATATTCCCATTTTTTTCAATTGCGATTGGCCAGCAATAAATTTTCTATATTTTGGTACATCTGCCATTTCACTAGCGCCGTATTTATATACCATATTATTGTGCATTGGATTTAAACCCTATTATCCCCATGGCATGATAACCCCCTTTCCTAGTGCGCTAGTAATACTCCTAAGTCCACAATGTCTTAAAGTCCAGCTAAAGTCTTTTCATACCTCAAATGAGTCCAGTATGGTCTTTTCATAGCACATTTTGATCGAGCATTGTCTTTTCATGAGTCGAGGTCTAGACCTGGGCGGCTAGACTTGTAGTAACCAAGATATTTAACGTTCAAACTAAGCACTATTATCCACATGCAGCTATGCGCCATTTTATCCCCATGCAGTAATATACCGTTTTTACTGATTGAAATTATATACAAAATTATAGTCACACTATTATGTACCGTATTTTCCGATTGTAATTATATGCCGGCGCTAGTGAAAATGGCAGACGTACCAAAAAATTTTACTGCTGGCCAATCACAATTGAGAAAATAGGAATATTGTTTTCCGATTGGTTGATTGCTCAACAACTGCTCCATGTTATATAATAGGATATCCATGTTATATAATAGTATATGCGTGTAAATTTCTCAGAAATCGCGATAAGCCGAAATAGAATAATTTTTTTTTTGGGGGGGGGGGAATGGTCTCACGTTCGGTTGTGATATATTCATATCAAGTCCCGCGGGCCGCGGAGGCATGGCCATGACCCGAGAGGCACGGCCAGATGCGGTAAAAATTGTAATCTAGCATTCGGTTATGTCCAATTTAGGCTAATTGAACGCATAGAGTTACAGTGTTTTGAATTTCTCGAACAATCACAATCGTTGAAATTTCTATATTTTGATAGGTCTATTTGTTGAGACGTCAACTTATATACCATATTATCTGCATGCAATTATATACCATATTGTCGGCATGCATGTAATTATAGGTGACGTCTTAGCGGTGACGTCTTAACAAATAGACGCGCCAAAATATAAAATTTTCAAGGAATGTGATTGGTTGAGAAATTTAAAACACTGTTCCTTTATGCGTTCAATTAGCCTAAATTGGACAAAGTCTAATGCTAGATTATATTTTTACCGCATCTGGCCATGCCTCGCGGGTCAGGGCCATGCCTCAGCGGCCCGTGGACTTGATATGAATCTATCACAACCGAGTTTCAACCAGTTTCTCCCAAAAAAGTATAATTATCCTATTTCTGCTTATCGCGACTTCTGAGCAATTTTACGCTAACATTCATATCCTATTTTAAAACATGGAGAATAGGTTGAGCAATCAGCCAATAAGAAAATAATATTCCTATTTTCTCAATTCTTAACAAATAGACGTACCAAAATCAGAAATTTCAACGAATGTGATTGGTTGAGAAATTTGAAACACTACCGTTCTGCGTTCAATTAGCCTAAATTTGGCGTAGCCTAATGCCAGATTGTAGATTTTTTACCGCATCTGGGCATGCCTGAGCAGACCCGTGTGATATGATTCTATCACAACCGAACGTGAGACCAGTTTCCCCCAAAATATAATTTTTATCTTTCGGCTTATCGCGATTTCTACATTCATATCCTATTTTAAAACATGGAGAATTTGTTGGCCAAACAACCAATTAGAAAGCAATATTCCCATTTTTTTCAACTGTGATTGGCCAGCAATAAATTTTCTATATTTTGGTACATCTGCCATTTCACTAGCGCCGTATTTATATACCATATTATTGTGCATTGGATTTAAACCCTATTATCCCCATGGCATGATAACCCCCTTTCCTAGTGCGCTAGTAATACTCCTGATGTGTGCTGGGGTGCCAGTAACATGCACCAAATTTACTGAGAACACAAACGGATAAAACTAACCGGAAAATCCAACACTATGATTGGGAAGAGCAAATTCTTGTATAGCTCTTCCATTGATTACTAGGATTACTATAATGGGAACTGTAATCAGTGGATGGATAAAAAGTAAACTTTGCCTATCATGAGAAAGACTCCATTTTTGTCAGAGGAAAATAGTGTTTTCATTGGTTTTTTTTATTTTTGAATAATTTAGCGGTTCGCTTGCAAAATTTTTGAGGGAACCGACGTGTTAAGCATTGTTCTTTCGTTTTCTTTCTTTTTTGGATTTAATGAAAGTTGTGTGAACTTGCCCACCATCCCTTTTCCTCGCTTGATGTGTTCATATTAATTATGGGTCCTTCCCATTATAGCCCGCACCCAGGGTGCTGTTGTTGAACATAATGAAGTTATAAGTTTTGCTGAGAGGAGTCTGTTAATAATGGAAAAGATGGTATCCTTCAAGATAGCCCTGGGATCTTCCATTTGACGCACCCCCCCCCCACCCCCCCCCCCCCTTATTATTTGCAACCGCAGACGAACAAGTTCACACTAAATAAAGTTAAGGTAATTTCACTAATGATCCTGCCTCTTTCTAGCCCTGTTAAGTTGGAGGGTTG
This sequence comes from Convolutriloba macropyga, assembly GCF_964194025.1. Lineage (NCBI taxonomy): Eukaryota > Metazoa > Xenacoelomorpha > Acoela > Convolutidae > Convolutriloba > Convolutriloba macropyga. The sequence continues at coordinate 42,069,565 of NC_134471.1, read as the reverse complement.
GTGACAATGGGAATGATGATTATAAACTCCCCAATTTATAGTCGCAAGTCATGACAATTAAGCTTTAGAGTCGGACCTTTCCTGTTTGTGCCCCCCTCTCCCCCCAGCTTAGTGGGCGCATTTTATTTGCATCCCCAGACGCACATGCAATATTTTTACATAATGATTTACTATGTAATGGCACGTGCTCTGTAACTGGGGGCACATAACGTACTGGGGGGGGGGGGCACAAACGGAAAAGATCCTCATTAATTAATGAGGATCTTTTCCGTTTGTGCCCCCACCCCACCCCCCCCCCCCCCAGTACGTTATGTGCCCCCAGTTACAGAGCACGTGCCATTACATAGTAAATCATTATGTAAAAATATTGCATGTGCGTCTGGGGATGCAAATAAAATGCACCCACTAAGCTGGGGGGGGGGGGGGGGGCACAAACGGAAAAGATCTGTTAATGATTTACGTAACATCGCCGCAAAACAATTCATCTCAGGAAGTTACACACTGTCGACTTTTGATGGCAAAAATGCGGGAGAAGTCAGTGTGAAATTATAGAGACGCGGACAACGAACTCAGTAATACTAAATTCCTCTGTTGTACAAAGACTACATTAACAAAAGACGCAAAAAGACTCAAAAGATTGAAACTCAAAATAAAAGTACGTATACGTCTACGTCCTGTTGTAAATTACTATTTTGTAAAATAGATTTTTTCTGTCATTGCCCCCCCCCCCCAGTACGTTATACAACCCCTTGTCAAAGAAAACGTGCGTTCCATTCCAAGGTAAATTAAGGGTTAAAGGAAAAAAATTTACGCCCCACTCCCCCCCCCCCCCCGGGCACATAGCCTATTTTTTCACATAGTATAGTAACGTGCAATATTTCACCAGTTTGGGGGGCTTAAAAACAGTGGGGGTTATAAGATCCGAAAATCCGGCACGTGTTTGTTGAGCACTGGCGTGTCTGGACGTTAGATTCGGTTTTTTTAACTTCAGGATGGACTTGTTTGTTCCGTTGCTGACTATGCTAGCGTTAACAGCCATAGATGAGCTGAAGAACGAGAAAGGAGGCTTAGACATGGAAAAAGCTGGAGATATTAAAGATACAGTGGAAGGTGCAATCAATGAAGTTGTTGACCAATTTGGGAATGTCAAGGAAAAAGTACTGGAGGGCAAAATCACACAGCAAACTTCGAAGTTGATAGACGTGATTATGAAGAGATCCGCCAAGAAGCAGGAAGAGAAGTCAGCTGCTTTGCACGCAATACGGGAAGCCGAAGAGCCCGAAAAGGAGAGAACTCATGTCGAGAACCCAAAGATGAAAGGTGGAAACGGTCAGAGTAAGGGCGATGGAGACAAACGATGGGAAATGTTTTCTGTAAAGGGCAAAGACGCGTACGACACCGAAACTAAGCAACTATTTGAGACATTGTGTTTATACCTGAGCGGCTTCCTGCCTCAATGTGAACACTTTTGATGTACATAAGAATTCTGAACAGAAATTTGAGTGCGAAGACTTCTTAATTCAACTTGTATAGGTCAAATGACTCGAAGTGAAGTCAACTGAGAATGAATCCAAAACCGCAAATGTAAATGAAGTCACAATCTAGTCACGTAACCTTTCAAGTAACCAACAGAACTTTGCTTTAAAAATAAACAGCATTCTAGTAGAATTTTGCACTGCACAGGTCGTTCTACCATTTTTGTGACTTCAAAACTTGTGCAACTTAAGCTGCAGTACAGAAAACAAAAAAACTAAAACGGCTACATTTGTGAGGTTGAATGCGAAAGGCAGTAACTGGGAATTGCAAAGGGCGTTTGTAACACGCATTATAGTGTTGAGGTCGGGAAAACATGGTTCGATAGTCTACTGGTTGCATGTGGTATTTTCGTAGCGCTGTTTTGAAACTGCATTTGGATACGGTAATTTGAATAGCCTAAAAGTCTGATAAAAATGAATTTCGACAATTTTTGCGCTGCTTTATTGGTCGATTTGTGTTTGTAGTGGTTAGCAGATTTTGGCGTTTCGCGGTACTTCACACAATGATGCCTGTTTCATACCATGTCAAATTGTTCCAACCTTTTCCCAATAATGAAGTATATAGTGGATGTAGAGAAAATACGCTTTCTCAGCAGGTGATAATCTCTACTTTCCAATAATCAGGAAACGTAAGATTGGGCATTTTTAGCAAATTTATTATGTAATGACACGTGCTCTGTGCTTGGGGCTATATAACCTACTGGGTGAGGGGGGGCACGGAGGATCTTTTCCGTTTGTGCCCCCCCCCCCAGCTTAGTGGGTGCATATTATTTGCAACCCCCAGATGCACGTGCAATATTTTTACATAATGATTTACTATGTAATGACACGTGCTCTGTAACTGGGGGAGCATAACGTATTGGGGGGGCTTAAACGGAAAAGATCCCGGAAAAGATTCTGCTTTTCCCATATTTGAATGAGTTTATTTTAGTAATCATGATCTTTTCCGTTTTTGCCACCCGACACTAAAATCACCAATAATCATTTCGCTTGAGCTCAAACCAAAGCGAATGATAGCTTAGACAACAAATTCAGGCTAACTGGGATTTAGGCAATTAAATTTAGAACATCATATTAGCTTGGAGCATGTGACATCCTTTGGCAGCAAGTGAAACTGTAAGATTGGAGCGTGATTTAGCATGCACTAATTGAAAGGAGGAGAATTTCTGGTTCCGATAGTTATCATTTATATTGCTATCATAGTCTAGAATCTTAAAAACTGTATTAATTGGATTGATATCGTGAAAAGATAGTCATCATCAAAATAGCTGCAAAGAGATCAAGTCACCTCTTTTTATCACTTGCACTAATTAATTAGGAGTACTGTAGCAACCCTAAAGCCTAACTTGAGATGGAAAAATCATTTCTCTGCGACTTGTGTTCATAAACCGATTATAGCGAATTACAAACATAAAGGCAATTTACAGTGACTTATGTGAGATCGCGTTTTGTTTTGAATAGTAGCTTGCCACAGCTCTGAAAAAATTTCCTGATACTCGCTTAAATCCAATTTAACCGAAGGAAATTGAAGTTCTGCAAAATGACAATAATTGGTCAAATCTGAAAACTTCTCAAGTTGGGACTGAAATTTTTCAACATCCTCCATTTTGTAAAACCGTAATGTCAAAACCAAACAGGAGACAACAACAAACCAGGGGGCCGCTAAGCTCCTTGTATACCCGAATTGGTAAAAAAATTTAACAGGTGGTTGACTGTTAACACCTATAAGGAGAAACTCTTGTTTTATACGAAGGCATCCTATTATAAGATATAAATTAGGCCGGACTCCCATGTCCAGTTAGGTTGAATGCAAACCTTATCTCCAAACAGTTTTATGTAAAGAAAAGACCGGAAAGCGAATAGTGACTTAGAACTAATCAATTACAGGGTTTTCGGCTGTTCTCAATTATTTTGGTAATTACCGAAGCACAACGTGACCAAGCTGCAATCCTGCAGCTGATTAACTGACCCACGGACCTCAGCCGAGAAATTCCATAATTTAAACAAAATGACTGTAACGTTTATAATATCCAGATTTTGCATGTTGATCGAATTGGCGGTATTCATACGAAGTACGTTACGTAACGGCATTTAACACGCCACGGTATTACAGCGTTTGTATGACAGCAGGTAAACAACGTAGCCAAAAGCAGTCTGGAATACTGTGAATTTTGAGCCATAATGACGGTTGTTTTGTTTGGGAAAGCAAATGGTCAGCTAAGCTCAGTATAAAATTGGCTCACACTATAGGAGCAGCCAGAGAAATTGCTAACACAGCGATTCATTAGATGATTGTTTGGCAAAGTTTAACGGTATTGAAGATCTAGTGCCTCTTGTAAATATTATTTTTGTCGCCGTGTTACTTTTGTCGTAGCAATTGAGCGCGAAATTTTGTATGGTCCCTGTTGCAAAATCGATCTGCTCAGCATAGTTTGCCCGTATCGGAGAGCAAAAGGCTCTTGTGGTTGTTCTTAGCTTTTTAGCGTCGCTGTGTTTTTGCCGGAGCTATTTGGCAGAGTTTGTCGGAGCGATTAAACGCGAGTCTCTAAATAGTCTTTGTTATCGAGTTAGTAAAATTTGGAAGAATTTGTCGGAGAGGTTGAGCGAAATATTTTGAATAAATAGCCGCTTTTGTTGAGTTACTGTTACTTGGAAGAGTTTGCTTGTTTGATCGAGCGAGACGCGTGTAGTTATTGTTCTGGTTTGACTGTGGTTCATTAGTCGGCTATTAGCTGACGAATTATTACAGCTGTTTTAAATGCGCTTAAAAGCTAGCGGCAAATGCTAAACTTGAGATGATTTGAGATAAACACAGATTTTATTTCTCTTTCCTAGCTTGCTGGTGCTTGAGTTACATTCAGTGAGAGCTATTGTTTTTTCGTTTATTTTAATAGAGCATGTCACTTGATGCCTATTGACTTGTCGACTTTACTTATCAGATTTCAATTTAGTTTTCGTTTACCATCGGCACTTGTCAACGGCCGAGCGCAAGGTGCGGGATTTAAAATTCTAAGAAGGAGACGAAATACCAAATTAAACCTTTTGGAATTGTGAGATCTGGGCGCTGTTGTAGTCGCTGGATAGGCTGCCTAATCAACTTTCCAGATGTTACAATTGCGCTCCTGAGTTGCATGCCTTCTACTCATTACGCGAATGAAAAAGAGATCCATTTGCAGAAACTTGGATACGTACGACGACAGCGTTGGCAGGGACGGGTGAGGTGAGTCTGATTTCAGCTCAAAATCTGAACACGTGGCGAGCGAGTGTGGAGGCGACGACAAACAGAAAGACAGACTGATAGTGATGGACAGACTTAGAGATATCCTGTTGCGTTGGAGTGAACAGTGCTCAAGATTACGGCTGAAGGGCTCAACTCTACAGAAGTGTTGAAGAGGATGCAAGAACAAGCAGAGGACAACTCATCTATCATTTGTCTCAAGGATTGTGAGAATTTGAAAAAAAACAGATAGGTAAAAATGCCACTCGGAAGTGACAGTGGCCAGTGACGGCGGCTGACTAGAAAAGGAAACTCAACGGATGCAAGTAAGCATCACTGGGACTGGGAGTGTTCTGGAGGAGGCATTTTCTTCTAACAAAGCCAACTATTTCAGAGCATCTAACACCGGAGACTGCTAGCAAACTAGACAAAACAACTGGAGATATCTTTGAATGATCTGAAGCCTCAGGAGCCAGATGAGATGGTTGAGGAGCGAGTGAACTATTTGCGAAAAACTAGAAAAAGACTAAAAAACTTCAGATTACGCTAGAGTGTGCGGACTGTGGCATGGCGTCTAAGATGACATCTCTCTGCAATTAATTGACAAAAACTACGGGAACCGAATGTCTGTAACTTTACCGCAGGGTAGGGTAAGATAGAACAAAATCAAGTGAGCAAACCAGATTCTCTGCAAGAGTGTGGAGGCAGCTGGAAATCTTTGTATGGGAAACGCATGCGGCAGCCCCCAACACAAAAAATGACATATGCAAAGACTGAGGGTGAACATAGAAAATCAAGCAGAATAAATCAATTTGACAAACAACATTGGCAGATTCCCTTAATCATCTGATCAATTGCTCACATTTGAATCTGCTGATCAATTGTCCGGAATCAGAGTGAGTGCCTCATCCGGTATCGAGAAAGAGGACAATGGAAGTGCTACTTTGGGTTCTGATACTCGAAATTGCACGATTAACAAACAGAATGAGGCTTTTTCTACCAGAGGGGAAAGCTGGAGTTGAGTCAAGGAAGACAGTTTTTCAAGACCTGAGAATTTTAAATCGTATTAGAAGGCCCAAGAGCAAGAGCGCAATGGCGGAGAAGCGCTTTAAGGGCAAACGCATGTCCAAACAGAAATGCGAGAGCAAGTTCAGTTCAACGAAATGGATAACCGCCAGATGTTGAAAAACCTAATGCGCGAATTTCTGCGCGCATTGTAATAGTCGCTTAAAATTATCCATGTTAGGTAAACTGTTTTTGCCGGATACCTGCAGGAGACGTTAAACCACCAGCAGCATTTTATTTCTATCGGCATCGACGACGCCGAACAGCTGGCGCAGAACAATGAACCGACGATGGACAAAATGATTGATGACAGAAAAAAGTGACCTTGTACAAAACGAGTGGCGACTGGCTTACGCAATGAAATTTTTATTCCAGAAAGTAATTTTGAGATGGTTTTGTTGGGAGAAGGGTTTGATGCAACGGTTGAAGACAATCAAAGACTCATTGACAACCAAGTGGCTTCAAAACATAAGATGATTGAATTGTCATGTTTCAATTTGCCACAAGGCTCCGTAGGAAGGATATGAGAACACTTAAAAAACAAAGAAAAATTTGTAAAAAAGAGAACGCGATGACGGTGTGCTCTCTTGATACACATGAGATTTCCAATGCAACGCAAAAGCATTGGATTTCTATCGGCATCGACGACGCCGAACAGCTGGCGCAGAACAATGAACCGACGAGGGACAAAATGATTGATGACAGAAAAAAGTCACCTTGTACAAAACGAGTGACGACTGGCTTACGCAATGAAATTTTTATTCCAGAAAGTAATTTTGAGATGGTTTTGTTGGGAGAAGGGTTTGATGCAACGGTTGAAGTCAATCAAAGACTCCTTGACAACCAAGTGGCTTCAAAACATAAGATGACTGAAATGTCATGTTTCAATTTGCCACAAGGCTCCGTAGGAAGGATATGAGAACACTTAAAAAACAACGAAAAGTTTGTAAAAAAAGAGAACGCGATGAAGGTGTGCTCTCTTGATACACATGCGATTTCCAATGCAACGCAAAAGCAGTAGGCCACAATGGTCAACTCAGAAAGTCAAACGGACAGAAGTAGTGTGCCCTTAGATTAAAGTTTGCTGGTGTTCAAATTTCCAAAAGAACTATTAGAAAATCAGTCATCTTTTTTTACCAAAACTCTAGACTTCGCTGAAAAATCAAATTATACAGGTTGCCTACAGAATCGGGTTTCTGTGTTGAAGTAGCCTACTGAAGTTAGCGAAAAACATTCTGGTTAGAAATTGTTCAACAGGAGAAAAACGATAACCTCCGGAATCAAAATTAGTCCTAAAGAAAGAACTTACAAAATGGTTGCAGAACCACTGAGGCAGCCGCAGCAGGAGGTGGACAATCAAAAATGAGACAATGAGAAGCATCATCCCAACAATTGAAAAAGAATCTTCAATTGAGACGATCGAACACCAGAGAAAAGGGCATAAAAACAGGATTGGGAAGAAACTTTGGACAGGTTCTCCTAAACGTTTGAGCGCAAACTATTGCCTATCAACATTGAGTTGAATTTTGACAGAAACCAAATTCCCGCAAACAATGGCTCATCCAACTGAGGTTTATAAGACTTTTCTAAAGTTTCATAACTTTGTGTTGCTTTTGCCATCTACAAATATTCTTGCTGCAAGATGCTGAGATGTCACATAGCTATTTTTCCCTAATTGATCACAGACTTGGACTAGAACCAAGCTAAGAACAACAATAAGTTGAGACAGAAGCAGTTGACTGTACGATTGCAGAGCTAAAACAAAGCAACGACCGTGTCTTGGTTAGGCTAAACAGCTAATGCAGTAAAACAAAACTTCCAGGTGTGTATAGAGAAGACTTTTCTTACCGCAAGGTCTTTTGGTCACTCACTCAACATGCCAGCTTCAAAAACAAGAAACTCAAAGAATATGTCGAACCAAAACTTAAAGAGAGACGAGCACTTTAACTGATAGCGTGAACTGATGAATTGTGGCTTCTTCTCTCCCGCAGAACCCAATGATACAAGACGTTTTGTTGACTAACGTCTTGGCTAAGCTGTAGAGCTAGTCATGGACGCTGATAGCGTCAATGAGAAAATAGGACAACTGGAGAAGAAACTCCTCTCCCATTGAGATTCTGCAGCACATGAGGCAAAGCTGGTCAAAACATGCTCATACCAAGCCAAGCCAGCACTGATGAACAGCGAGATGAATAATCTATAGACTTTTGTGGTCTCAGATCTGGTCCAAAGGAGCTGAAAAAGTCAAAGATTTTTTGGAAGAAACCAAGGTCGCGTGTCACTTCTTTCGACAGGGCAAAACGAAGGACATGGAAAAAATCATCCTTATCGCAAGGAGTTGCTGGAGCCCTCTCAAAAAATTTGTTCACAACTTCGACACATTACTGCAATCTAAAAAAAGTGAACGGCCCTTCGTTGGATTTCTTAAAGCAATTAGTCAGTAGCTGAAAAAGTCAAAGATTTGTTGGAAGAAACCAAGGTCGCGTGTCACTTCTTTCGACAGGGCAAAACGAAGGACATGGAAAAAATCATACTTATCGCAAGGAGTTGCTGGAGCCCTCTCAAAAAATTTGTTCACAACTTCGACACATTACTGCACTCTAAAAGAAGTGAACGGCCCTTCGTTGGATTTCTTACTGACTAATTGCTTTAAGAAATCCAACGAAGGGCTGTTCACTTCTTTTAGAGTGCAGTAAGGTGTCGAAGTTGTGAACAAATTTTTTGAGAGGGCTCCAGCAACTCCTTGCGATAAGTATGATTTTTTTCCATGTCCTTCGTTTTGCCCTGTCGAAAGAAGTGACACGCGATTTGTTGGAAGACCGATTTGTTGGAAGAAACCAAGGTCGCGTGTCACTTCTTTCGACAGGGCAAAACGAAGGACATGGAAAAAATCATACTTATCGCAAGGAGTTGCTGGAGCCCTCTCAAAAAATTTGTTCACAATTTCGACACATTACTGCACTCTAAAAGAAGTGAACGGCCCTTCGTTGGATTTCTTAAAGCAATTAGTCAGTAGGGCTGCGAACGAACTGACCCCCTTTGTCCAAGAAAAAACAAAACAGACCAATCGACACTACGGAAATTACAACAGCTCTGATGGAATGTGTGAAATTCTGGAAATAGAGAACAAGGAAAAACAATTCAATTAAGAGTAAATAGAACAAGAATGAACTGCTTCTGCGTGACCTTGGTTACAAATTCACTAATTTTACATTTAAACATGGTGTTAATTTATCCGGGGAAAAATTAGTGAAGGGTCGCATCTAGAATCGTAAACAATGAGCTCAAACACAATTGATTAAAAGTTTTAGGCATAAAAGTTTTTTTTAGGCTAACTGTGATTGAATTAACCTAATCTGAAATTTCATATTAGCAAGGAGCATTTGACAGCCTCTGGAAACAAAAGAAACTATATCCATCAAAACAAGCACTCAAATTGATTAAGCTCAGTATTACTTGAAGCAGTTGAAGCAGGATGTGGACAATAAGGAACCGAGACAATAAAAAGCTTCAACCAAAAATTGATTAAAAAAAAGCTGCTGAAGAAAAATCTTCAATTGAGACGACGGAATATTAGAGGAAAAGGCATGCAATAATGATTAGAAAGAAAATTTGGACAGCTTCTCCTTCACATTTGAGCAGAAACTGTTGCATTTCAACATTGAGTTGAATTTTGACAACATCCAAATTCCCGCAGACCCTGGCTCATTCAACTAAAGTCCGTAACACTTTTCTGAACTTTAATGATTTTGTGTTGCTTTTGCTGTCTGCTAATGTTGTGCTAAAACACGCTAAGATGCCACATAGCTATCTTACCTTAAAGAATCACATTATTGGACTAGAATCAAGCTAAAAACAATAAGAAGTAGTGCAGAAAGCATTTGACCGTATGATTGCGGAGCTAAAACAAAGCAATAACCGTAGTTTGGTTAGGCTAAACAACTACTGCAGTAAAACAAAATATGCAGTTGTTTATGGAGAAGATTTTTCTGACCGCAAGGTCAATTAGTCACTCACTCAACATACCAGCTTCAAAAACAAGAAACTCAAAGAATGTGTCGAACCAAAACTCAAAGAGAGACGAGCACTTTAACTGATAGCGTGCACTGGTGGATTGTGGCTTCTTCTCGGCCGCAGAACCCAATGATTCAAGACGTTTTGTTGACTAACGTCTTGGTTGATAGCGACAATGGGAAAATAGGACAACTGGAGAAGAAATTGTTCTCCCATTGAGAGTGTGATACCTGATGTATATTTATTTCCTTAATTGCATTGATGCAGTAAATCGTATATGATGTCCTAAAATTAGTTCATTTATTTTAACCTCCAATAATTTGTTCAATTTGTATCTTATGATCTTTCGTTAACTGTCTGCTTAGTTTCCCGATCCGTGATCAGACATGTCTGATCACGCATTCACGTTGCTCTTGAGTGCTTTATGTTTTACAATTTCATTCTCTTGATATTCTGCAGTTCAAATCAGTTCTGCTAATCTTCTTTTGAAATCCCACTCCGCGAGTAAACGCAAGTAAATTGAATTTGGATCTCGCACCGCGAATCGCCAATTAAAATTCTTTCCGCATACTTGCACCGCAAATCACTACGCTAAATAGATTAAGTACGACATGGCGCAGCCAGCAACCAAAAGAACACCACTTGGAATTGACACTTTCTGGGACAAACCAACACCGGATCCCCCCCTTCGCTGGGAGGAGTGGAGGGTACAGTACAAACTGGCACTCTTGGCCAAAGAAAACATCATTTTGGAGACGCTACTAGGTCCAAAACCAGAAATGGTAGAGCTACCTCTAGAGCCAATCTACGAAGAGACAATAGTGGGTGCATCTGCACAATCAGAGAGGGAAAAGAACGCGCAGCATAAGATGAACTGGCGAAAAAAATGTCAACGCTTAATTGAGGTGGGCATCATGTGTGGCGACAAACCGTGGTCGTTGGCAGACCGCAAAACAGTCTCCCTCCTCTATCTGAGCATCGGGATAGAGGGACGTCGCATCCTTAATTGTAAGAACCCGCACATCATGATTAACACTCTATCTACTGTTAACTTTTGGAAGATCGTGGAGGAAGCATTCATCCGCCCACGTAACCTAACATTTGACCGACATGTTTTCTTGATTACAAAACAGCTTAGGGTAGAAACAGTTGAAAATTTCTACGGTAAACTAAAAGAATTGGCGGAAAACTGTGATTTTGAAAACAACGAGGAGACCCTAATTCGAGATTTTTTCATCACCAATCTGATTGACCCTGAAATCCAAAAGGAACTCTTAAAACAAACGGTAGAACCGCGACAGGCGTTAGAACTCGCAATTAATATAGAACTCGGGATGCGGAATCAACATCAGATACAGCAACATAATAAAATCGTTGTTCCGGCAAATGTTAACGCCGTTAAGTTCAATAATAACTCACGAAAACCGTATTGGCAGAACAATAACAATGTTTCAAAACAAAATAATCGATCAACACTCTATTGTTCCAATTGTGGCGGAGTTTGGCTCCCAAATCATCGTGAAAAATGCATTGCTAAAGGGAAAACGTGCAATAATTGCGGGTTACCAAACCACTTTGCAAAGGTGTGTCGTAAACAACTGAAGAACACAAACACAAAGCCGCAAGACCCTAAGAAAAAGAAGGTTCGTGTGGTAGACGAAGAGCCACACCCAGAGGACTCTGTAAATTTCGTTCAACCAGCAAAACTCTACGAATCAGACTACAGCAGTGGAGAGGAGGATATCACGGTCGCAATGATTGAAACTGCGGTAGAGAAAGTTGAACCACTCAATATGCTCCTCAAGATCGGCAATGTCAATACAACCCTACTCGTGGACTCCGGGAGTGCATGCAGTATACTTAATCATTCACTCGCGTCACAAGTGGTACAAAGCAGCCCCCGTGCTTTCTGGATTCATGAATAAACACCACCACAACTACGGACCTTTTCAAATGAACCTATACAAGTAGAGGGGAAGATCCAAGCCCCTGTCACAAACAAGGGCTGGGAATGTGATACAGCCAACTTCACAGTCGTAGCCGACGGCTTAAAGTCCTTAATAGGTCGGGATTTGTTCGACCAACTTGGACTTGCTGTAACTCAGTCTACATTTCTGAAAGGTAACAGTATCAACAACATTGCATCTCCTGAATTTAAAGAACAGATAGCCAAAACTTTTCCTGGTTTGGTATCACGTATTGGAGGATCAAAAACTCATGTAGCAAAATCTAAATATCATAAAGATTTTCAACCTAGACACCAAAAAGGTAGACGTATTCCCATCAATCTCCAAGACAAATTTAATGAGGAACTTAGAAAATTGCTAGCTGAAAAACATATTATAAAACTTTCAAGTTGTCCAGATAATTATTTTATATCACCCATTGTCGTTACGGTTAAAAAAGACCAAACGATAAAGCTTGCACAGGATTCAAAAGTTTTAAATAAAGCTATTCACAAGAACAAATATCAGATGCCAAACATTGATACGCTAGTCGAATCAATTTTTCAACAAATAAGTGCTCCCGCGTCGCAAAACATTTCTTTTCTACGATCGATTTGAAATACGCATAGAGCCAATTAAATTTGGACACTAATACCGCTAATCATTGCAACTTTATTATCATTAGTGGAGATATGACTGGCACTTATAGATTTCAAACAGGATTCTACGGACTTACAGATATGCCAGCTGAATTTCAAAAAGCTATGGACTACATTCTAATTGGTTTGGAAAATACATATTGCTTTTTGGATGATATCCTGATAGTTAGCAAAGGTTCTCTGAATGAACACAAATGTTATGTAATGAAATGTCTCCAACGTTTAGACGACGAAAATCTTAGGATAAATCTTCCTAAATGTCATTTTGGTAAATTAGAAATCGATTGGCTTGGGTATAATATTTCACAATTGGGTATATCACCTCGCGAATCTAAAACAGCTGCAATTTTGGCTCTTGAAGCCCCGAAAACTTTGAAGAAACTCCGTTCATTTTTGGGATCTGTTCATTACATTGGAAAATTCATCCCTAATTTCGCTCAAATAAGTCATCCTCTCCGCCCGTTACTGCGAAAGTCTTCGAAATTCATTTGGACAGCGGAACATGAGAACTGTTTTAAAGAAATTAAGACTCGCATAGCAAACGCAACTGCAAATTGTCACTACAATCCGCAAATCGAAACACGCGTAAAATAAGACGCGTCCCGCTGTGGCCTTGGCGCTGCTCTTGAACAATTAACGGTAGATGGGTGGAAACCAATTGCATTTGCGTCTCGATTTTTAAATTCTTGCGAGGAAAGCTATAGCGTAAATGAACTTGAACTTTTTGGGTGTAGTCTGGTCAACAAAATATTTCAAAAATTATCTATATGGAAAACATTTTAAAGTGATTACAGATCATCGCGCACTTCTCTCAATTATGAAAGAACATAGATCTAATAAGTCATATAACAGTAGATTGACCCGCTGGGTCGATCGCCTCCTTCCATTTCAATTTGATATTGAACACCTTCCTTGGGCAAAAGTGGGTTTGGTAGATTATATCTCCCGAAATCCATCTCAAAAAGCTAAAAAGATTTCTACATACGACGAAGAATTTATTGTTGCAAAACTAAAATTAATCTGGAAATCAATTAACGCATTAGAGTTAAGTACCAAATATTCCGCATCACATTTACACCAGTTATTAACACATCACACTCTCGCACTGCAAAGCACATCTAAAACTAAGATACATGAACTCGCATCGCAAATTAACTCGCATGAACTCACATCGCACCTAAGTTTGAGACCAATACCAATTCAATAATGTCAATTAGCACTCACGCTACCCGAGTAAGCGAACATGTATTTAGCAATTCACTCGCCCCGCGAGATCAAGCCTCAAATAGTATTTGTCAATTAAACAATTTAAAGTATGTAACACCCGCGTCACAAAATCCACTTTGCACCTCTCTCGCTCTGCAAAACACCAGCAACAGCAAACAATTAGTCCAAATTAGGAATAAAGTGACATTCGCGCAGCGCGAGCATCAAATTACTCAATCACAAATCCCGCCAATTAAATCACATTCCACAAATAGCTCTATAAGTTATCACCCAAAATTAAAATCAGTGCTTTTTGCCCCTTGTAACTCTAGAAATCAGCTGCATCCTCCTAAACTCAAAAGTTTTAATCAATCACTGTCTGTATCTAAATACGTCAACTCAATAAATAGTAAAATGCCTTCTAAAAAGAGAATAACCCGAGTTCGATTTAAAGATGACTCCCGCGCAGCGGATCAACAATCTACAAGTGGAAATACAACTCGCCCCGCAAGTACGCGATCCAATTTGCCAAACAACTCTCGCACGGCGAATCAAACAACGCAAAACTCAAGTACATGCCGCGAAGCAAGTACGCCACTTAATACTACCCCAACATCCCCAACCCATTCATCAAACGCCAGCACCCCACTAACTCCGAGCCCGCATGTACCCACCTTCGAGTATATAGTGTCGAAAATATTTAACAAGTCACTAATAGCTTCGCTAACCAGTAAAGACGCGGATGCACCGCCGAGTTAATCGTCAAGGCCACTGAGTGCAAACCCTGTACGGTAATCGGTAAGAATCTTAAATCAGTTATTCCCACCAAGCGCTTCAATCCCCACATACCATGTGTAGAACCAAATCAAGAAATTCAAGTTGATTTTGGGGGACCAATTTTTGATGAAAAGGGTAATGAAGTGTACTTTTTGGCAGCAATTGATCGTTTCTCTAAATACCCAACTGCATATATTTATGATAAAGCTAATGGACCGAACGTTCTGAAATTTTTGGACATGTATATTGAAACTCATGGAATCCCAAGAACACGGAAGCGAAGTCCAGAGAGCGGGCAAGTACAAATGGAGAGCCAAGATTTTTGAAGACTAAGGCGATTCGCCCTATCCCCCTGAAGGAGCGCGCGGTAGAACTGAACCTCGCGAGAAAAGTGCATGGCAAGAGACGCTCGAAAATGAATCTGGAAGGCTTATACGAGGTACTTGCTCCGGGATCCTATATACTCAAAGTAAGCCCCACAACATCCACCATAGAGGAACCCGGAAAACCAGTGGTAACAGTTCGCAATAGCGATATTGCGAAATTCGGTACGCAGTTGGAGAGACAAACACCACTGAAGGCTTATGCCGATCGCAGAGGACCTAGATCTGGCGAGAAAACTGCGGAGGAGCTGATTTACAGCCATATAAAGGAGTTCACCCGAAAACAAAAGGGTGATAAAAAATGAAACATCGAAGGAGAGAACCGGGCAGCGGGGTTTCGTCTACGAAATCCAACATATCACGCGCGATGCGGGGACGAATCCCGAAAAAACCAAACTTTTCCGCAATGCGAAATCAGCAAACAACAACTTCACTTAGCGAGCAACACGCATCGACATCGACTGCTCCGGCTCCAGCACCTCAAGATACGCGAACTTCAGATCGCACTCGTCGAAGCCCATCCTATTATGGATTCAAAACTTCCCCGCCAAATTCTGATATCCTGCCTCCACCAAAGCATCCCCACCGAGTGGAGGATGTGGAAAGATTCGCACCACCAGATACTATCATAGAGTCAGTGTAACAAATCGCTGAAAACCAACCAGAGGAATCAAACGTATCTCCTTGTATTGGCCAGGTATCACCACCCGCACCTTAACCCACCCATACACCTCTACTCTACATGGATACCCCAACGCTGGTACGATCGACTACGGCACTGGATGCGGAGGAACAGAACTCAGATAATGAAGAGTGGAATATATAAACTAGTTTAAAACTGCAAAACACTTCATCTTTTATTAATTACCGTATTTTTAGCTATGATAACCAGTACATCTATTGATATTATCTCTTTAACCGGGGATCGTGTATTAATTTGTAAATATTGTTATTATTTATATTTCGAAAATTGTATTCTAAAATTTTTCTTGATGCAAAGGGTATGTGATACCTGATGTATATTTATTTCCTTAATTTCATTGATGCAGTAAATCTTATATGATGTCCTAAATTTAGTTCATTTGTTTTAACCTTCACTAATTTGTTCAATTTGTGTCTTATGATCTTTCATTAACTGTCTGCTTAGTTTCCCGCTCCGTGATCAGACATGTCTGATCACGCATTCACGTTGCTCTTGAGTGCTTTATGTTTTACAATTTCATTCTCTTGATATTCTGCAGTTCAAATCAGTTCTGCAAATCTTCTTTTGAAGTCCCGCTCCGCGATTAAACGCAAGTAAATTGAATTTGGAACTCGCACCGCGAATTGCCAATTAATATTCTTTCCGCATACTTGCACCGCAAATCACTACGCTAAATAGAATAACACGACAGAGAGTTTGCAGCACACGAGGCATTGTTCATAAAATGCTCACACCAAGCGCTGCCAGCACTTTGAATAGGTTTGACAGCAAACTATTGCCAGTCAATACTGAGTTGAATTTTGACCTCAATCAAATTCCCGCAGACCATGGCTCATTCAACTAAGATCCTTAAGAATTTTATAAACTTTCATAATTTTGGGTTGCTTTTGCTATATACTAATATTTGCTAAAAGACGCTAAGATGCCAGATAGCTCTTTTATCTTAAAGAATCACATACTTAACAAAGCTAACAACAGAAATGAGTACTGCAAGAAGCAATTGATTGAATGAATGTAGAGCTAAAACAAAGCCACAACCGTTGTTTCAAAACATATCTCTAGTCTAATCATTTGTTAGAAGAGCACGTCTAAGTTTCACGTTGTTGGACAAAAGATTCAAAGTTTTTGTTGCAATTTTGGCAATTTATTTGAATCATCTTGAAAGTTGCAATAACATAACATGCTGCAAGGGCACACAGGGGGCATCAAGGGTTTTCGGAGACGTCAATTGATTGAAGTCTTTTGTCATCGTCTTTGAAATTGGCTCTGAAACTGTAGGTTGAAATGTTGTCAATATCAACAGTACATCAATTTGTGGGAAGGGGTAACTCACGTTGCCTGAAACCGGAGCGAAGAAAATCTAAAATTCTACGGAGAAAAAACGCGTGCGAGACCGGATACGAGGGCGAAAGAACGTGCCGTAAGCCGTTTTTACCTTTACGACTCGTGTTTCTCCATCTCGTCCTGGAGTTGTCTCCATGACTCTTCCCAGTGTGTTGTACTCTACTTATTTAGAGTAGTGATTCGTAGTGCAAGTACACGTAGAAATTATTACTCGGAGATTCGCGGTGCGAAATCCTGATTCAGTTTGCTTGCGCTTACTCGCGGAGCGGAAATCAATAAGAGAATTTGGTGAACTGATTTGAATTGCAAAATTACAGAGAATGAAATTATGGAAAAATGAACACTCATAAACAACGTGAATGCATGATCAGACATGTCTGATCACGAGGCGGGAAACTAGGCAGAAAGTTAATGGCAGATCACAAGACACGAACTGAACAAAATATGAAGGTTAAATACATGAACTAAACTTAGGGCTTCATATAAAATATACTGCATCAAGGGAATTAGTAAAGTAAAGATACATCAGGTATCACATACCCCTTACATCGAGAAAGAAAATTGTAAAATACAATTTTCGAAGTATAAATAATAACAATATTTACAAATTAATACGAGGTCCCCGGTTAAATAAATAATAGCGATATATTTGCTGGTTAACATAACTAAAAATTAGTTGATCAATAAATTATGAAATGTTTTGCAGTTTTGGTACAGTTTACATATCCCACTCACCATTATCCGAATGCTGTTTTTCCGCCTCGATTGCTGTCATTGATTGTACGAGCGTGGGAGTATCAATCTCAATTAATGGTGGATTCCGAGGGGCGGGTGGTGACACTTGACCAATAAGAGCAGATATATTCTGTTCTTCGGGCTGATTTTCAGCTATATGTTGCACTGACTCGACGATTGATTCGGGTGGTGGTTGAAAGCTTTCCACATCTCCCGCTCGGCGGGGTCGTTTTGGTTGAGGCAGAATAGTGGAGTTGGGTGGAGAACTTTCGAATCCGTAATAGGAAGGGCTGCGTCGGGTACGATCGGAAGTGCGCGTGTGTTGAGCTGCCGCGGCCGGAGTAATGGATGAAGACAATGCGTGATGTTCGCTATGCGAGGTTGTTACGGCTGTCGGTTGCTGATTTCGCATGGCGAGGAAATTTGGCACTTTTGGAATTCGTCCTCGCATCGCGCGCGAAATGTTTGATTTAGTCGACGAGACCCCGGTGCCCGGTTCTCGTTTCCTGTGTTTCATCTTTTTGTCCCCTTTTTGTTTGCGGGTGAATTCCTTGATGTGGCTTTTTATCAGTTCTTCCACTATTTTTTCGCCTGATCGAGGTCCTCTTCGGTCTGCATAGGCCTTTAGGGGAGTTTGGCGTTCCAACTGTGTGCCAAATTTTGCAATATCGCTATTGCGTACCGTCACAATTGGTTTCCCGGGTTCCTTGATAGTGGATGTTGTAGGGCTTACTTTTAAAATATGAGATCCCGGCGCAAGTACATCATATAGTCCCTCAAGATTCTTTTTGGAGCGCCTCTTGCCATGCACTTTTCGTGCAAGATTTAGCTCCACCGCACGTTCCTTCAGGGGAATGGTTCGGATTGCCTTTGTCTTCAAGAACCGGAATTCTCCGTCCGTACTGGCGCTCTCTCTATTCCTCGCTTCTGTGGATGCCCGGGTCATGCCGATCTCCACCTCAATATCACTACGATATCCATTCACCCACTTATCGTCAGGGAGAATTTCTTCCGGCATCACTGTGTCCTCGTCTAAATAATGATTTATAATATTCTTATATGTTAGGTTTAATAAATTAGGCCTGGTTACAATCACGCTTAGCGGGGTGTTAGGCTTTCTTCCAAAATGTGCTTTGAAGGGCGAGGTCTTTGTTGTTCTTTGTTTACATATTCTCCATTGGTGTATTATGATCTTTAATGCATGCTTTACCTGAAAATCGCGTGTAGGCAATTTCTCCTCTTTGATACATGCGAGGCTATTCTTAATTGTTTGAATCAGTCTTTTCATTTACAGGAGCTTCAATGATGTCGATATTGTTCTTATTACAAAAATCTTTACTTGATTTCCGATTAAAAATTTTGCTTGATCTAAACGGATGGATCTTGGGATTCCATGAGTTTCAATATACATGTCTAAAAACTTCAGAACGTTCGGTTCATTAGCTTTATCATAAATATATGCAGTTGGGTATTTAGAGAAACGATCAATTGCTGCCAAAAAGTACACTTCATCACCCTTTTCATCAAAAATTGGTCCCCCAAAATCAACTTGAATTTCTTGATTTGGTTCTACACATGGTATGTGGGGATTGAATTGCTTGGCGAGAAAAACTGATTTAAGACTCTTACCGATTACCGTACAGGGTTTGCACTCAGTGGCCTTGACGATTAACTCGGCGGTGCATGTAAGGCCACCAGCAATGTATAGCCATACAGATCATACCCCAGGTGCCCGGGTGGCTTGAATGAATGTCATCAATGAGCGCTTCGCGTAGCACGTTCCGAATAGCCACTCGTTCGTCTATGCAAACGCACCCGGAACGCACGTGGAGGTCCCTCCAATATGAGTGTATATAGGGATTGATTGCTTTTAAACGGCTTTCGTTGTTGGTCAAAATGCAATCTCTGACCTCTTTTAATACCGCGTCTTTACTGGTTAGCGTGGATATCGTCGATTAGCGCTTCGCGTAATACGTTCGGTATTGCCACCCGGAGCGCACGTGGAGGTCCTCCAGTACGAATGAAAATAAGGGTTGAGAGCTTTTAAGCGGCTCTTATTATTTGTCGGGATGCAGTCCCTGACCTCTTTTAACACGGCATCTTTACTCGTTAACGAAGCTATTAACGATTTGTTGAAAATTTTCGACACTATGTAGTCAAATGGCGGAACATGCGGACTTGGGGTTAGTGGAGTGCTAGCGTTTGATGAGTGGGTCGGGGATGTCGGAGTGACGTTGTGTGGTGGACTTGCTTCGCGAGGATTACTTGAGGATTAGGCTTGTTGATTCACCGCGCGGGAGTTGCTTGGCGAATTCAATCGCTGACTTGCGGGTCGAATTGTATTTCCACTTGTGGATTGCTGTTCCGCTGCGCGGGAGGCATCGTTAAATTGGACACGAGTTATTCGCTTCTTAGAAGGCATTTTATTTGTTATTGTATTGACGTATTTTAATACAGGCAATGATTGATTTAAATTTGAGTTTTTAGATTGCAAAAGAGGCAATTGAATTGTAGAGTTCCAAGAGGCAAAAAGCACTGATTTTAATTTTGGGTGATGACTTCTAGAGATATTTGTGGAATGTGATTTAATTGGCGGGTTTTGTGATTGAATATTTTGAGACTCGCGCTGCGCGAATGCTACTTTATTCCTAATTTGGATTAATTGTTTACTTTTGTTGGTATTTTGCGGAGCGAGATAAGTGTCAATTGAACTTTGCGACGCGGATATTGCATATTTTAAATTGCTTAATGCACAAATACTATTTGAGGCTTGTTTTCGCGGGGCGAGTGAATTGCTAATGACGTGTTCGTTTACGCGAGTTGCGTGTGCGCTAATTGAATTTATTGATTTAGTGCTAGTCTCAACTTTAGGTTCAATTTACAATACGGAATTGATGTGCCTCAATTTTAGGTGTATTTTGCAAAGCGAGAGTGTGGTTTGCTAACAAATTTTGTAAATGGGATGCAGGATGTGTGATATTTAATTCGAGTGCGTTAATGGATTTTGAATTTAGCTTTAGTTTTGCAACAATAAATTCCTCGTCATATGCAGAAACCTTTTTAGCTCATTGAGACGGGTTTCGGGAAATGTAATCAAAGTACCCATTTTTGCCCCAGGAAGAAGTTCAATGTCAAATTGAAAAGGGAGAAGACGATCGACCCAACGGGTCAATCTGCTGTTATATGACTTATTAGATCTGTTTTCTTTCATAATCGAAAGGAGTGCACGACGCTCCGTAATTACTTTAAAATGTTTTCCATACAGGTAATTTTTAAAATATTCTGTTGACCAAACTACACCCAAAAGTTCAAGTTCATTTACGCTATAACGTTCTTCGCGAGAATTTAAAAACCGGGACGCAAATGCAATTGGTTTCCACCCATCTACAGTTAATTGTTCAAGGGCTGCTCCCAAGCCGGATCGGGAAGCATCACAATTTACGCGTGTTTCGAGTTGCGGGTTATAATGACTATTTGCAGTTGCGTTCGCGATGCGATTCTTAATTTCTATAAAGCAATTCTCATGTTCTGTTGTCCAGAGGAATTTTGAAGACTTGTTCAGTAATGGACGGAGAGGATGACTAATTTGAGCAACATTAGGAATCAACTTTATAATATAATGGACTGATCCTAAAAAAGAACGGAGTTTCTTTATAGTTTTTGGAGCCTCAAGAGCCAAAATTGCAGCTGTTTTAGTTTCGAGGGGCGAAATACCCGATTGTGAGATGTGATACCCAAGCCAATCAATCTCTAATTTTCCAAAATTACATTTAGGAAGGTTTATCCTAAGATTTTCGTCGTCTAATCGTTGGAGGCATTTCTTTACATAACTTTTGTGTTCAGTCAAAAAGCCTTTGCTAACTATTAGAATATCGTCCAGAAACCAATATGTATTTTGTACGCCAATAAGAGTGTAGTCCATAGCTTCTTGAAATTAAGCTGGCATATCCGTAAGTCCGTAAAATCCTGTTTGAAATCTATAAGTGCCAGTCATATCACCACTAATGATATTGAAATTACAGTGATAAGCTGTATTTGCATCCAGATTTAACTGACTGTACGCGTATTTCAAATCAATTGTCGAAAAATGTGTTTTGTTTTGCGGCGCGGGAGCACTTATTTGTTGAGAGATAGATTCAATTAGCGTATCAATGTTCGGCATCTGATATTTATTCTTGTGAATGTCTTTGTTTAATGCTTTTGAATGCAGTGCAAGCTTTATCGTTTGGTCTTTCTTTACCGTAACGACAATGGGTGATATGAAATATTTGTCGGGACAACTAGAAAGTTTTATGATGTGTTTTTCGGCTAGCAATTTGCTAAGTTCAGTATTAACTTTCTCTTGAAGGTTAATAGAGATACGTCTACCTTTTGATGTCTAGATTGAAAATTTTTGTGAAATTTATATTTTGCTACATGACTTTTTGATCGTCCAATACGTGATACCAAACCAGGAAAAGTTTTGGCTATCTGTTCTTGAAATTCGGGAGATACAACTTTGTTGTCATGGTTTCCTTTCAGAGATGTAGATTGAGTCACAGCAAGTCCAAGTTGAGCAAAGAAATTACGACCTATTAAAGACTTTAAACCATCAGCTACGACTGTGAAAGTGGCTGAATCACATGCCCAGTCTTTGCTTGTTATTGGGGCTTGAATCTTTCCCTCGACTTGTATAGGTTCGTTTGAGAAGGTCCGTAGTTGTGGAGGCGTTGTTTCATAGATCCAGAATGCACGGGGCTGCTTTGTAGCACCTGCGACGCAAGTGAGCGGTTGAGTATACTGCATGCACTCCCGAAGTCCACGAGTAGTGTGGTATTGACATTACCGATTTTGAGAGGCATGTTGAGTGGTTCAACTTTTCGACAGCAGTTTCAATCATAGCGACCGTATTGTCCTACTCTCCACTACTGTAGTCCGATTCGTAGAGTTTAGCTGGTTGAAGGAAATTAATAGAGTCTTCTGGGTGTGGCTCTTCTACCACGCGTACCATCTTTTTCTTGGGATCCTGCGGCTTTGTATTCGTGTTCTTTTGTTTACGGCAGACATTCGCAAAGTGGTTTAGTAACCCGCAGTTATTGCATGATTTCCCCTTCGCAATGCATTTTTCACGGTGATTTGGGAGACAAATGCCGCCGCAATTTGAGCAATAGAGTGTCGATCGATTGTTTTGTTTTGGGACACTATTCGTGTTCTGCCAATATGGTTTCCGTGGGTTATTGTGGAACTGAACCGCGTTAACATTTGCAGGAACAACGATCTTGTTGTGCTGCTGTATCTGATGTTGATTCCGCATCCCGAGTTCCATATTGATTGCTAGTTCGAACGCCTGCCCCGGTTCGACCGTTTGTTTTAAAAGCTCCTTTTGAATATCAGGGTCCATCAGATTAGTGATAAAGACATCTCGTATCAGGGACTCTTCTTTTTTTCTCAAAATCGCAGTTCTCAGCCAATTCCTTTAGTTTGCAGTAGAAGTGTTCGACAGTTTCCCCTCTAAGCTGCTTTGTGATCAAGAAGACGTGACGATCGAAGGTTATGTTGCGAGGACGGATGAATGCCTCCTCCACAATCTTCCAGAAGTCTACCGTGGCGAGAGTATCGATCAGGATGTGCGGATTCTTGCAGTTGAGAATGCGGCGACCTTCTATTCCGATGCTTAGGTAGAGTAGGGAAACAGTTTTGCGGTCCGCCAGTGACCACAGTTTGTCGCCACACATAATACCCACTTCAATGAGCCGTTGGCATTTGTTTTGTCAGTTCATTTTTTGTTGCGCGATGCGCGCTTTCCTCACCTTCTCTGATTGTGCGGATGCACCCACTATTGTCTCTTCGTAGATAGGCTACAGAGGAAGCTCTACCATTTCAGGTTTAGGCCCGAGTAGCGTGTCCAAAATGATGTTTTCTTTGGCCAGAAGTGCCAATTTGTACTGTACTCTCCATTTCTCCCAGCGAAGCGGGGGATCCGGTGTGGGTTTGTCCCAGAAAGGGTCAATTCCATGGGGTGTTCGTTTGGTTGCTGACTGCGCCATGTCGTACTCTACTTATTCAGAGTAGTGATTCGTAGTGCAAGTATACGTAGAAATTATTACTCGGAGATTCGCGGTGCGAAATCTTGATTCAGTTTGCTTGCGCTTACTCGCGGAGCGGAAATCAATAAGAGAATTTGGTGAACTGATTTGAATTGAAAAATTACAGAGAATGAAATTATGGAAATATGAACACTCATAAACAACGTGAATGCGTGCTCAGACATGTCTAATCACGAGGCGGAATCACTGCTAAAAACTAAGCAGAAATTTAACGGCAGATCACAAGACACGAATTGAACAAAATTTTAAGATTAAATACATGAACTAAATTTAGGGCTTCATATAAAATATGCTGCATCAAGGGAATTAATAAAGTAAAGATACATCAGGTATCACACAGTGGCCAAATACCTCTTGGTGTTTGGCCATTCAACACCCAAATGATGTCATTCATTTTGAGCGGTCGATCGTTGCTGTTTGACCATTTTGACCGTCGGCTAAGGGTTGGCAGATACTCTTTCACCAAACGTCGCCTTATTTGGTTCATCATCTTCTGCGTGTTCTTCCATGTCTTCAATCTTGCAGTTTGCTGGTCTCCAAATTATCCTGGTGGCAAGCTATTGAAGGGACGGTGGATGAGAAAGTGGTTTGGAGTCAAGGGTTCCTCGTTGTCGGGCTGCTCAGCGAAGTTAGTCAGTGGTCTGGAGTTGAGGATTGATTCTGTTTTCAACATGATTGTTAGGAAAGTGTCAAAAGAAAGTCTTCTGGATTCTAGCATGAGAAAGAGCGTTCTTTTGTGCTCTGGATCAAACGCTTCCAGACACAGCCAAAATGAGGGCCATTTGGTGGGTTGAATTTCCACGTTGTATTGGCTACTGCTAAAGCTTTGTATTTCCTATCATTGTTCAATGCTTTAACAGTTTTCTTAAGTTCTTCAGAGCCGCCTACAAAAGTTTTCTCGTTGTCGCTGTAGAGAAGTTGGGGTTGGCATTGACGACTGCAAAATCTTCTGAAGGCATTGAGAAACGTATCTGTGTTTAGGTCTGGACACGTTTCTAAGTGAACTGAACGCGTCACCATGCAAGTAAATATCAGACCATAATGTTTTTCTATAATGCCTTTGCAATCTTCGATGTAGAAGAGTCCCAGGAAATCTACACCAATATAAGCAAAGGGTCACTGTGTGTCTGCTGTTGGAAAACAAAAACTGGGTAATAGTGCCATTATTGGTTGAATATTTTTCGTGTCAAAGCGTCGACCTAAAAAACAATTAAATCGTACGCTTGCTAACGCTTTCCGAAGGCGAATCACATGGTAACGTTGTTGAATGAATGCTTTTGTGGGTTCTGTGGACTGGTGAATACATATTTGACGGACATGTTCCAACTACAAACGAACAGTTGTGTCCTTGGCGTGCAAAATTATTGGACGTTTTTCTAAATCCAGTTGTGTTGGTGCATACTGCAATCGACCACAAGATCTGAGTAATCCGTTCTCATCCAACAACGGATTTAGGCAACTTATTTTGCACTTAGAATCTAGTTTGATTCCACGTTGTAGGGAATTAATGGCCGAATGGAAAAAACTGTCCTGAGATAATTTCAGGAGATAATTTTTCGATAATTGAATGTCTTCAGTTGTGTATTGGTGATTGTTCGTTCGCATTTGCTTTGAGCGATTAATTAGGTTGAACACTGATGCAACTGTCAGAAGAAGTTTGTTCCATGTTCCAGAATTTACTCGGATCGACTATAGGTTTAATTGTCTTGGGCTTCTCATTACTGCCGCACATGTTGTGCGTGGTTTGTTTATCTCATTCCAGGCAGACTCGTTTTTGCAAAGAAGTTGGGCTGGATCTAACCATTTCTGCTGAATTTCGTTTGTCTCAAGACCGCGAGCTCCGTGATCGGCGGGATTGAGATAAGTTGAAATGTGATGCCATTGCTGGGGTGAAGAAATTTTATGAATTTCTTGCAATCTGTTTGAAACAAAAACGTTTTGTTTCATTATTTGAGGCTATCCAATCCAAGACTAATTGACTGTCGAACCAGAGAAAAATTTGGTCAAATGTCAGTGTCATTTCTTTTTGGATCAGTTGTAGAAGGCGCACTCCTATAACAGCGGCTTTTAGTTCCATTTTTGGCACGCTTAATTGTTTTATGGTAGCGACTTTGCACTTTCCAATGAAAAAAGAGGCTTGTTGATGACCAGTTTGGCTATTTGTGGTACGGGGGTAAGAAGCAGCTGCCATAGCTGTTATTGAGGCATCCACAAAATTATGAAGTTGGATGGCTGGGTTTTTGCTCAAATTGTGAACCATTCTTGGCATGCGAATTTCTGGCATGACAAAGTAGTTGATAAGATTTTTCTGGAGGGCATTCTGTAGTTTCACTGGTATCAATTCATCCCATTTTTTCCCAAGTTTCCAAATCTGCTGCAGAATCTTTTTAATCCTAATTGTCAGAGGAGACAACAAGCCGAGAGGTTCAAAGATTGAGGATACCAAATTGAATAAATTCCTTTGTGTGTACACTGCTGCATCTTTAGGAAATTGTTCTAGGGGAAACATGACAAACTGGAATTGTTAGATGTTGTTGTCTATCATACAAAGAAAACAAAGAGCAGACTGGTCTTCTTGTCTGGCGGCAATTTGCATAAACATGCCTTCGATTTCAGAAAGGACAGCGACCGGATGTTCTCTGAATGTCAACAAAATTCCAACTAAGTTATTCAACAAATCATGACCAGTTAGAAGGTCTGAGTTCAGCGATTCACCACAAAACTTTGCTGCTGCGTTTGCAACTCCTCTCAATTTTCCGGGTTTGTTTGGATTAGTGACTGGATCATGAGGTAAACACCATATTGACTCTGGAGGTGGTGCTTTCATTTCGAATGGCTTGACGAAAATTTTATCCAAGTCTGTTTTGAGTGTCTGGTTTTACTTCTGATTGAGAACGGAATCGTTTTGTAATCGTTTTTGTAGACTTTTTAGTTGACTGACTGCTGAAAAATAGTTATTCTGAGGTTTTTTTACAGGGTTCCAAGGAAAGCCATTCTGATATCTTTCACCGTTGTGACAGATTGAGTTTTCCATTGTTTGCACTGCTAATTGGTCTAGTGAGCTGTCTTCATTTTGTTCGGGTAATGTACCTTCAGCTTCTATTTTAAAGAATCTTTGAAACAATTCATCCAATGGTTCTTCTTCAATGTCTTTCCGGCAGACATGGTAAATGAATGGTTGGCGCTGGGGCTTAATTGCGTTCATTGTTTTATGAGATAGCTCGTACTCTCCAGCGAGAGTCCAACCAAGCTTTGTTTTGACGTCGAATGGACGCTTTTTGCTACCTTGGATTACATCGACTGGATATGTGAAGGAAAACGTATTGACACCAAGAAGGGCGCCTATTGCACCGTTGGCTATAGCAGGTAAACAAATGTGACTAAGTTCCTTGAAGGTTTCGCATAATTGATTGAGTTCAAGAGCGTTAGCGGGTGTTACATTGAGACATGGCGTGCTATAGGCTCTCGCAATTCCGAATTGCTGATTGATTTTGTCAAAAGACGTTACTGTCACTGTATCACTTATTTTGGACAGTGGCATTTCATGTTCAGTGTTTAGGTACTGCAGAGTTGTTGATGCTTGTCCTTCGCAGGGAAGCTCAAGAAAGCTAGTAACTTTATCCAGCAGGAAGGTGAACTGGCTTCCGGGGTCAATCAAGGCGTAGGTATCAAACACTTTACTTCCGTTTACAAATGAAACTGGTAGTATTTGTAGTTGTTCATACCATTCAGGAGGAAGTATTGTATTTCGGTTGTTGATACTGAAGTTTTGGGTTGAATTCGAAGCATTTAAATGGACGCGTTGAATATTTTGATGTTGTGATTGTTGCTTACCAGAAAACGATTGATCTTATCTTGTGTTCTGGCTCTTTTTACTGCTGACAGTGTCAGTAATTTTGTTTTGATTTTGTTGCTGAAAAGATTGCTGTGTTTGGCGGCTTGCAAGATTTTGTGTCGGCTGATTCGAATTGTTTGTCGACAAAGCAGAGGTGGGCCGCATATTTTGTTTTGAAGGATCATGCAAAGTTGTGTGATGAAATCCTTTACATGTTTGGCATCGTTTTGTGGACGGACTTGTGGATGGACAGTTCAAGCAAAAATTCTTCTTGCTCACAATTTCATACCGTTGGTCTGGCGAACATTTCTGGTAATCAGGGCATATGGCAAGTGTGTGACCACCTTTGCATTTCTCGCAATATTTGTTTGACTGATCAGCATCTTTACGCGGAGGAAACGGTGGTTGACCATGCTGGTTGGCAATGCGACTTGAGTGCAATGAATTTTTTTTCCAATTGTTTGATAAATTATTAGAAAACTGATTCATTGCATTGATGTTCCTATTATCAATGTTGTTGTTAATTCTGCTAATGCTATTACTGTTTTGACCGAAAGTGTTCCAATTATTAAACGGCTTATGAACATTTTCTCTGTTGATTTTGTCGCATACTTGGGCCTGTACTTCAAGCCACTTTTGGAAATCAGAGAGTGTGGGCTGATTACCGATTGATGTGATTATATGTTCTGTCCATTCTATCAAAATGTTATGTGGAATTTTTTCTTTTGCCTTCTTCATCAAAATTGAGCTTTGCACTAAACGTCAAAAGCTTGCACTAACCGTTTGAGTAAAGAATCAAAAGATACAAAATTCTGTTTGTTGTATTAATTGTTTGTGCACCAGGCTTCCAATTGATTGATGAAAGCATTCACAAAAATGCTAGGGTCCCCAAAATGATCCATAAGCTCTTTCAACGCAGTCAGCTAGTAAGCAGAAGCACAATAAGCTTGAATTTTCGCCTTGGCATTTCCTACGACCGATTTTTGCAGGTATGTTATACGGTGTGTATCTGTAAGACTGATACTATTGTGGACAAGGTTGAAAAAATTGTTTATCCACTCATGGTTTTTCAGTGGATTTCCATTTAATTTTGGAGTTATTAAAGGAGGAATTTAATGGAACTCTTATTTGTGGTTTGTAAATTAAAAATGTTTTCAAACAGGTTTGTTTCTGTTTGTATTTCAGTTCGTGCTTGAAAATGTTGGTTTCCAGGAATTGACCAATTTGGAATTTGTTGCGAGTTTCCCGAAACGTTTGGTTCGCTAATATGTTGCGCAATGGGGCGATGAGTGGCTGTTTGGTAATTTGTAAATGGGTTTTCCGGAGTAAGCAAAAGTATAAATAAATTGTTCTTCTTTATTTTGCTGTTGTTTGAATCGCAATTTATTGATATGGGAGTCATTTCAAGGCTTTTCCCTTCAAGTTTATATTTTTGGCATAGGTTGTGTAACTTCTAGGCACTTCAGCACGCGGTAATGCGAGGAAGCGTTAATGCTTTTCTTGCTAACCTTAGCCCAAGAACGTAATCAAGGACAACAGTTTGCAGGAAAAACAGATTTTTCTTACTGATACCGTTAAGCGTACTACGGAAGGAAACTGCTAACAAAGACACTTATTCCTTTCTTTTCTTTTTATTTTTGATGAACGCTGCTTCTTCTGCTTGATTTGTTTCAGATCACCGTGATATTTCCTAACGATTGTCAAAGTTTTGATGTCAAGTTATTGTGAACCATAATGTATGACATGCTCATAAATTACATATTAAACGCATAATTCGAAATTTTCACAAACAAATAGGAGAACAAAAAGAGATGGTTACTAATAGTAAACCAGATTTTAACAATATAGAGAAAGCATCATAAATAATGATGGGAATCATCATGGAATTTCATCTTGACGGGACACGTCAAAGAATGTTTGTTCATGACGGGATTCGTCAAGCAGATAAACCTGTTATCTGTTAGTTTAACTAACAGGGACCCGTGCGGTAGAAAATAACTATGACAAAATCCCAAGGAGATTAACAAAAATGGGTAAAAATAACCTAAGATTAATTAACCATTGATAGGACTGAAACCAAAGAACGTATTCAAAACTAAACCTTACACAATCGAGCTTCCTCTCTTTAATTGCTTTACATCTCTCATCTTCACAAAAATTCTGATATTTACAAGCAATAGATCTAACTTTGTATTAAACTGATTGTACATTTACATCTGTTCTATTAAATTCAAGTCTGAAACTTGGAAAATTTTTCTCAGTAACTCCGAGGTTTAAAGTGCTTAAGAATAACATCCAACCCAAACAGTAACCGTAGACAGTGCACGTATATTACACTGGCGACAGAGATAGGAAAATTTCCCTCAGTAACTCCGAGGTTTAAAGTGCTTAAGAATACCATCCAACCCAAACCGTAATCGTATACAGTTTACGGATATTACACTGGCGACAGAGATTTAAAGGAAAAATGACATTTTAAAATCTTTATCAAATTTGTCGGTAGGGACACGCCAATAAAAAGCACTTTAACCCCAAAAACTCTGAGAATCGAATTATTCCCGAAACAAAGACAAAGATTTGGGATAACAAATCTTCAATTACCACCAATTTCCACCAATTTTTGTGGGAATCAATTGCAGAAGCCACAGCGGAGGACATCAGTCACAGGACATCAGTCGCAGGCAAACAAGCGAGAATTTACTCGCGTGGTGCTATCTTGTACTCGTTGTTGGAGACAGAAACTTTCCTGTAAGGAAAGACAGCATCATACCAAGTGAGTAGAAAAAAAGAGTTCTTTCTTGTTTTTGACGTTCGTAATTGAAACTGATCGCCACTGCGTAATTCTTATTAGTCTAGGAAATATTTTTTTCTTTTGAATTTAGTTGCTAAATTGACTTTTAGAAAACGAGCGGCATAACCATAGGACAAAACAGTGCGGGATAGTCGCGTTGTTAAATCAATTGAAACAGTTGCTGAAAGTTATATATTGACTTTTTCTGAAACTACCATTAAAAAAAGAATATAAAGCGAAAAAAGTTGATCAGGTAACAATAAGCAGGGAAAAGTAAAAGAAAACTAAAGCACCTAATATCATCCTTGCGGTAAATAGAAAAGAAAATATATTAAAAACATCAATAAAACAAGGAAAATCGAAGTTCAACCAGAATCATATTAAAGTAAAAAAGAGAAATTAGGTGGGACAGTCGACTATAAGATTGTAAATTAAAACTTTCTTAAAAATAAAGAAAAATAAATAAATAAGTGAAAAAAATACCGTATTGAAATATGCGTTAGATTTTTTTAAACAAAAGTTTCAACACTAAAATAAGGAGAGTGCTATAGAAATTCGAAGACAAAAATAGAAAACACCTTCCAGTGACGATCTACTTGATAATTATTTTACAGAAACTATTAATTTCAACAACTTAACAAAGTTTTAAAAGGGCACGATACAAGTCGGGGAACAATAAAATGGCAACGGTCTCAACCTCTAGAATGCTATTACTGGAAGCATTTACCGGTTCAAACGACTTGGAAAGTTACGTGACGCATCTTGAGCTATTAGCAGAACTAAAAAAGTGGAAAAAACTGAAGGAGATCCGGCTCGGGAAGTTGATGAACGGCCGCATTAATTTGCACTTAGGCTATAAAATTCTGCCATAAAGTTCTATCGCACTCTACCGCAAGCTACACGAGAAAATTATGATGAATGCGTTAAAGCTTTTTAGAACACTACAGCGAAAAAGCTGTCGTTTTCCGGGGAAGGCTAGCTCGCTGCGTACAGCAACCAGGAGAAAAACTGACAGATTTTCTGGGAGATTTAAAGCAGTTGGCTTTGAAAGCATTCCCAACGGAGTCGCAAGACATTAGAGACAATCTCGTTCTGAGAGGATTTCTAGAAGGAATCAACAACAGTCAGGTGAGGTAAGATCTCAGAAAACATATCGGCGACAAGGATATGAAAATTGAAACAGATTTGGAAAAAGCTTTGCATCTGGAAGCTGTAACAAGAATAGAGGAGGAAGAGCAAACACCAAAAGTTGCGGTAATTAGACGAGATGAAACAAAAGATTTAGTGGAGGCCGTCAACAAGCTTGTGAACCAATTGTCAGTAGATGACAAACAGCGAGAAAACCGTCGAAACCAATGTAGGGAGCGAAGTGGTTCCCAGGGACGGTGGGGTGACGACAGACGTGACAGAGGACAGCAACAAGATCGTGGGTTTAACGATCGGCGGCGATTTCCAACGCCAGGACTTAGTCACCGAGACAGATCTTTTGGAAGGGAGGAACCGTCTAGGAGGGTTTCAAGTGCAGAGCCTGTGGACAAGAGGGACACCTTTTGAGGAATTGTTGAAATTGTCTCCTATGTGGAAGTTCCCAACACTTAAAAAAAACTGCCCTTTTAAAAAGAAAACCACCGAGAACTGCAATGTCATTAGTGTTTGTTCGACAAACACAATTAATTGTCTAAATCATACTTCATGGGAACAGAAGCGTTGGATTAATAGACAGTGGAAGTAGTATATCGCTTTTGAGCTGGTCCACATACAAAAAAAACTGGGAAAACCGGGAATTGTACAAACATACACAAAACGAGTGTTAACAGCCAATAACTCAGCTGTCAAAATAATAGGCTGAGTAACGCTTTTGGTACAGTTGCAACAAAGACTACCGGAGGTTGAACAAGAGTTTGTGATAACGGCAGACCAAGGTATAGAATGTCTGCTGGGAATAGATTTCCTGAAAACCAATAAATGTGTATTGAACTTACACGAAGAGAAACTATATAGCAGTCACTTTAAAATTTCAATACCGCTCACCACAGAGAAAACGCAAGGTGTTCAAATTTTTGCAATTGCGGGACAAAACACTTATATACAGAGTAAAAACGAAAGTCTATTGAAAATTAGATTAGCTGATGAAAACGGAGAAGAGATTCCGGGAGTGGAAGGATTAGTAGAAGCAATTGAATATTTTGAATTAAAGACTGCTTTGCTTAGCCGCCTGTATGATATCAATAGAAGATGGTTGGAGTTTGATAAAAATGTTAAATCTAACGGACGCACCAGTAACCGTGTATAAAAGCACTAAAGTGGGAACTTACTTTGAAAACAAACAGAACTTAGTTGTGACTGCAATTTTCACAAATCAAAATAAGCCAAAAACATTGGAAACTTTTCAAATGGGAAAACACGCAAAGTTGGAAGGTTCTAAACTAAATGACCAGCAGAAAGAGAAAGTACAGGAATTGTTCACGAGACATCAACAAGTCTTCTCACGAAACTCAATTGACTTAGGATATTGCGACAAAATTCAACACCAGATTAAACTCAACAAAGATGCACAGCCGTTTAGAAGAAGTTATTGCAGTATGAGCTTTGATAAAAGAAAAGCAAGGAAAAAAATTATCGAAGATCTAGAGGATGCAAAAGTAATTGAACCAACCCATTCGTATTAGGCAGCACCATCAATATTGGTGAAGAAGAAAGATAGCAGCAACAGACTAGTTGTAGATTACAGAGGTTTGAATAAACAAATCGAGAAAACCAGTTGGCCGCTACCAAAAATAAATGACGTTATTGATTCTCTAGACAGAAATTGTTACTTTTCCAATATCGGTTTGACATCGGCATATTTTCAAATGGCACTCGATGAAGAGTCACAGAACGTGACAGCTCTTGTAACTTCAATGGGACTCTACAAATGGAAGAGACTACCCATGGGTTTGGCGTCAGCGCCAGGAGTTTTCCAAAATTTAATGGAATTGATCATGTCGGGACTCTCCTATGAAATGGCTTTAGTATACCTGGATGACATAATCTTCTTCGGTAGATCCTTTGAGGAGCATCTCAACGCCTAGATCTCGTACTTGGGCGACTTAAAGACGCTGGATTGAAAATAAAAGGCTCAAAATGCAGGTTTTTTCAAGAAAAAATTCATTTTTTGGGACACATTCTATCAAATAAAGGCGTAGAAGTGGATCCAGAGAAAGTAGCGGCAGTCAGTAAAATGAAAAGCCCACGAACAAAAAAAAATTGAGAGCTATATTAGGACTAGTAGGCTTTTACAGAAGATTCATACAAAATTTCGGAAAAATAGCAGAGCCGCTTTATAAGCTGTTAAACAGAAAAGAACGTTTTACTTGTAGCAAGGAATGTGAATCAGCAGTTGAACAACTAAAATAAGCTTTACAGAAAGCACCAATTTTGGGTTATCCGAATGACACGGATCCCTATACGATAACCACCGACGCCTCTTTGTTTGGCATTGGCGCAAATTTTTCCCAAAGACAACAATGGGGTGAAAGAGTTATTGCTTACGCAAGCAAAACGCTCAGCAGAAGTCAACGAAGCTATTCTGCGACAAAACGAGAACTTATTGCAATAGTTTATTTTACTCAACGATTCAGAAATTATCTTCTGGGACAAAAAATTTTAATTGTTACTGACCAGAGGGCCCTCACGTGGTTATATAAGTTTAAGGAACCAGACGGTTTATTGGCCCGATAGATAGAAAAGCTCGGACAGTTTGACTTTGAAATCAAACACAAAGCGGGAAAAAAGATCCTTCACGCGGATTGTCTGTCGAGAGTTCCACAGACTGAAGACCAAGTCAAAGACTGCGATCAAGTGAACCAAATAAATACGGAAGAAAAAAATGTCTGGTCCATTGGACTAGGGAAATCTGTTGAACAACTAGTTGAACATCAGAAAAATGCAGCCGACCTCATTATACTGAGAAACTGGATTGAGAACGGTAAACGCCTTCAAAGAAAACACATGGCAGGAGCCTCTAGGACACTGTGGAAACTTTGGACTGATTTCAGAATCTCACGGATTGAAAATGATCTAATCAAGAGATTGACGTATTGACGAATTTAATAACTTAACACAAATAGTCATTCAGAGATCACTTTTAAAAGAAATTCTACCTTTCCTTCATGAACATTGCGGACATTTTTGTATGGCCAAGACATTTGATCGGGTTCGAGAACGATTCTACTGGCCCGGGATGAAAAAAGATGTCCACAATTGGGTAAGTTCTTGCGAAGAATGCTGTCAAAAGAAATCTCCACACCAGAAACACATACACAGCCTGACAACGTGGAAACCAATTATTCCGTTCTGGCAAGTTGCCTTTGACATTATGGGACCTTTGCCCGAGTCCAGCGGAAACAAATACATTCTGTTAGTTGGAGATCAGTTTACAAAATTGTATGAAGCAATTCCCATGAGCAACCAAGAAACTTCAACGGTAGCTAAGGCCTTTGTAAACGTATAGGTTTCAAGGCTTGGTTGTCCGGCAAATCTTCATAGCGACAAGGGCAGTATTTTATGTCGAATCTTTTCAAGAACATGTGTAAAGAGCTGGGAATTAACAGGACTTCAACAACAGCTTATCACCCTCGAGGAAACGCAATGATAGAGCTCACCAATCGTACAATCGAAGAGAGTCTTGCAAAATATGTTGGTGAACATCAAAACACCTGGAGCGACTACCTTCCGCTAGTAATGATGGCGTACAGATCATCAATTCATTCTGTTACGAAGTACAGCCCCTTTGACCTCCTTTTTGGACGATCATGCGCGCTGCCGATTGATTGCATGTATCAAACAATACAAACCAAAGTCTACCCAACTTTGAGTGATTACGTTGGTTGCTTGAAGGACGAACTACCAACGTGCCATGAGCTGGTACGGGAAAGCATGAATGTGGAGCAAGAAAGACAAAAAACCTACTATGATCGTAGCAAATTTGGACCACAATATGAAGTAGGTGATTTAGTAATGGTGTTCAACCCCAAAATAAAAACTGGCCAGACAAAGAAATTTAAATCTTTTTACAGCGGACCGCAGGTAATACGTGAAATAATAAACGATCTGAACTTTGTTATTGAGGATGTGAAAACTAAAAAACAACAAAATGTCCACTACGATCGACTCAAACGTTTTAACAGTAGAAGTGCTACCACTGATAAAAAAGAACCTAAGAAGGGAAAGATTGAACAGAGAATAACACAAAACGACATTGCGGAGGACAATGATTTTGTGGAAATTGAAGTGGTGACCCCAAAATTGAATGACACAGAAAGAAGAGAAGTTCAACCTGAAAAAAATATTATTCAAATTAATCCTAACACTGAAACTCACAATGAGACAGTCAAAGACGAATCGTTTCAAACACCTATGGGTGGGAGTACAAGAGAATCAATAAAAACTAACACCAACAATAAGAGCAGAAGCACAAAGAAACCTGCGCCCAAAGTAGCCACACAGCAGAAGCGGGATAGTCTGGTGTCAACATCCGAAAGGAGTGAAGGCGAAGAATTTCCAAATAGGAGCACGGCTTCTACTTCGCAAAATGTCGCCGAACGACGATATCAGACAAGAAGTGCGTCGGGAATAACAAGACCACGGAAACTGAAAGACTATTTTTTATTCAAGGATAACGATGCAGATGAAAAATTTGATAATGATGTATTTTTTTAAAAGGTGATACGACAAAATGCAGAGGGCGTGGAACCCACATTAGATCGTGCAGCTGAAATGGAAACTTCTTCAGTTGGTTAGCATATTAGGTTTTTCACAATCCTTGGAGATTGTGGGGTATGATTTTGAAAACATTCAACAGACGCAGAAATTGCAATGACGGAACCGACAAAATAAGAAAAGTCACATATAAATGAGGAGCAGGTAAACAAAGGAGGACTGATCTACGCCAAAAGCAGCATGAGTAAACTTAAATACTGCATGTACAGGACTGCATATACGGTAACTGTGCTGAAAAAAGTAGTTGGTATGACGACGCAACTCGCTTAAACGAAAAATCACAAAAAATTCCAACGTTTTACCAATAAAAGAGTCAGTCTGTCAAAATCTATGGCAGGGACACAAGGCGCGGTTACCGGGTCCTGGTGATTTTGAATTCAATGCTCCCAAAGAACCCCTCAACGAGATGAGCCGACGCTGAGTTTGTTCAGAAGATATCAAAAACTTTCATGAAAGGCGGAGATGAGAAAGGAGTGAAATATTTCTACCCCGTGGATTGGATCAATTCAAAAGGTGAAACACAGAAAAGTAACATCATGATAAATGCTAAAGTTTTTGAGGGGACTTTGTTCATTGAAACTGGGGAAGCAAATGAAGGAACATGGTTATATTTTAAAGACCCTTTGAAACAGGAGCAGACCTTGTTATATCAAGGAGACACATTTGAAATACATTCGGTACAATATCTGTTTGACCAAGACAAAAAACCAAACATCTTAACGATCGTTAAATTTTCAGACTCGATAACAGCAAAAATAGTCCGCGCTGGAAACAAAAAATACTTGACGAGCAAATTAGACAGAAAAAGAAATTTAGTTGTCCAGTTGAAAAACAAGACAAGACATATAGACAATTTTCTGCTTTTTGAAACAAACCACAGAAATTTGTTTTACAAAACGGAAAAGTTGACGGCCACGGAACAAAATTTTTCAACAACAGATATATCTGAGACAGATCTCAGGGACATAAAACTCGACCAATTTTTTGTGTGGGATTTTCGAGGCATATTTGAAAACCTGAAACAAATAGAGTTACTAAATTGTCACATAGAAAAACTGCACAGAGCTATGATTCTAACGACATCAATTAACGGAAATTCACACCAAACTTTCTTAAGTCAACAAAACGCTCTGATTACACACGCAAAAGGAGCGGGAGGAAAACTTTATGTCCGTAGGTTCGCTAAAGTAATCGTACATGTTGTCAAAAATCAGTTTTGTACGGAGGAAGTACCAGTTAGAGTGTTTTCTGACAAAACTTCAGAAGTAATTAGATACATGGACCCCATTTCTAGAGTATTCTATAGAAATTTCACATTGATTAATTGCAACCCCATGTACCCGAACGGTCTTGAATTGCAGAATGGGTCATGGATAACATATGGGCGAAGGATACAATTAATTGAAAAACCCAATGATATGCCTAACTATAGAGTTAACGTTGGGTAAGTTCTTGCGAAGAATGCTGTCAAAAGAAATCTCCACACCAGAAACACATACACAGCTTGACATCGTGGAAACCAAGTAATCCGTTCTGGCAAGTTGCCTTAGACATTATGGGACCTTTGCCCGAGTCCAGCGGAAACAAATACATTCTGTTAATTGGAGATCAGTTTACAAAATGGTATGAAGCAATTCCCATGAGCAACCAAGAAACTTCAACGGTAGCTAAGGCCTTTGTAAACGTATAGGTTTCAAGGCTTGGTTGTCCGGCAAATCTTCATAGCGACAAGGGCAGTATTTTATGTCGAATCTTTTCAAGAACATGTGTAAAGAGCTGGGAATTAACAAGACTTCAACAACAGCTTATCACCCTCGAGGAAACGCAATGATAGAGCTCACCAATCGTACAATCGAAGAGAGTCTTGCAAAATATGTTGGTGAACATCAAAACACCTGGAGCGACTACCTTTCGCTAGTAATGACGGCGTACAGATCATCAATTCATTCTGTTACGAAGTACAGCCCCTTTTACCTCCTTTTTGGACGATAATGCGCGCTGCCGATTGATTGCATGTATCAAACAATACAAACAAAAGTCTACCCGACTTTGAGTGATTACGTTGGTTGCTTGAAAGACGAACTACCAACGTGCCATGAGCTGGTACGGGAAAGCATGGATGTGGAGCAAGAAAGACAAAAAACCTACTATGATCGTAGCACATTTGGACCACAATATGAAGTAGGTGATTTAGTAATGGTGTTCAACCCCACAATAAAAACTGGCCAGACAAAGAAATTTAAATCTTTTTACAGCGGACCGCAGGTAATACGTGAAATAATAAACGATCTGAACTTTGTTATTGAGGATGTGAAAACTAAAAAACAACAAAAGGTCCACTACGATCGACTCAAACGTTTTAACAGTAGAAGTGCTACCACTGATAAAAAAAGAACCTAAGAAGGGAAAGATTGAAGAGAGAATAACACAAAACGACATTGCGGAGGACAATGATTTTGTGGAAATTGAAGTGGTGACCCCAAAATTGAATGACACAGAAAGAAGAGAAGTTCAACCTGAAAAAAATATTATTCAAATTAATCCTAACACTGAAACTCACAATGAGACAGTCACAGACGAATCGTTTTAAACACCTATGGGTGGGAGTACAAGAGAATCAATAAAAACTAACACCAACAATAAGAGCAGAAGCACAAAGAAACCTGCGCCCAAAGTAGCCACAAAGCAGAAGCGGGATAGTCTGGTGTCAACATCCGAAAGGAGTGAAGGCGAAGAATTTCCAAATAGGAGCACGGCTTCTACTTCGCAAAATGTCGCCGAACGACGATATCAGACAAGAAGTGCGTCGGGAATAACAAGACCACGGAAACTGAAAGACTATTTTTTATTCAAGGATAACGATGCAGATGAAAAATTTGATAATGATGTATTTTTTTAAAAGGTGATACGACAAAATGCAGAGGGCGTGGAACCCACATTGGATCGTGCAGCTGAACTGGAAACTTCTTCAGTTGGTTAGCATATTAGGTTTTTCACAATCCATGGAGATTGTGGGGTATGATTTTGAGAACATTCTACAGACGCAGAAACTTGCAATGACGGAACCGACAAAATAAGAAATGTCACATATAAATGAGGAGCAGGTAAACAATAGAGGACTGATCTACGCCAAAAGCAGCATGAGTAAACTTAAATACTACATGTACAGAGCTGCATATACGGTAACTGTGCTGAAAAAAATTAGTTGGTATGACGACGCAACTCGCTTAAACTAAAAATCACAAAAAATTCCAACGTTTTACCCAATAAAAGAGTCAGTCTGTCAAAATCTATGGCAGGGACACAAGGCGCGGTTACCGGGTCTTGGTGATTTTGAATTCAATGCTCCCAAAGAACCCCTCAACGAGATGAGCCGACGCTGAGTTTGTTCAGAAGATATCAAAAACTTTCATGAAAGGCGGAGATGAGAAAGGAGTGAATTATGTCTACCCCGTGGATTGGATCAATTCAAAAGGTGAAACACAGAAAAGTAACATCATGATAAATGCTGAAATTTTTGTGGGGACTTTGTTCATTGAAACTGGGGAAGCAAATGAAGGAACATGGTTATATTTTAAAGTCCCTTTGAAACAGGAGCAGACCTTGTTATATCAAGGAGACACATTTGAAATACATTCGGTACAATATCTGCTTGACCAAGACAAAAAACCAAACATCTTAACGATCGTTAAATTTTCAGACTCAATAACAGCAAAAATAGTGCGCGCTGGAAACAAAAATTACTTGACGAGCAAATTAGACAGAAAAAGAAATTTAGTTGTCCAGTTGAAAAGCAAGACAAGACATACAGACAATTTTCTGCTTTTTGAAACAAACCACAGAAATTTGTTTTACAAAACGCAAAAAGTTGACGGCCACGGAACAAAATTTTTCAACAACAGATATATCTGAGACAGATCTCAGGGACATAAAACTCGACCAACTTTTTGTGTGGGATTTTCGAGGCATGTTTGAAAACCTGAAACAAATAGAGTTATTAAATTGTCACATAGAAAAACTGCACAGAGCTATGACTCTAACGACATCAATTAACGGAAATTCACACCAAATTTTCTTAAGTCAACAAAACGCTCTGGCTACACACGCAAAAAGAGCGGGAGGAATACTTTATGTCCATAGGTGCGCTAAAGTAATCGTACATGTTGTCAAAATTCAGTTTTGTACGGAGGAAGTACCAGTTAGGGTGTTTTCTGACAATACTTCAGAAGTAATCAGATACATGGACCCCATTTCTAGAGTATTCTATAGAAATTTCACATTGATTAATTGCAACCCCATGTACCCGAACGCTCTTGAATTCCAGAATGGGTCATGGATAACATATGGGCGAAGGATACAATTAATTGAAAAACCCAATGATATGCCTAACTATAGAGTTAACGTTGGGTAAGTTCTTGCGAAGAATGCTGTCAAAAGAAATCTCCACACCAGAAACACATACACAGCCTGACATCGTGGAAACCAAGTAATCCGTTCTGGCAAGTTGCCTTAGACATTATGGGACCTTTGCCCGAGTCCAGCGGAAACAAATACATTCTGTTAATTGGAGATCAGTTTACAAAATGGTATGAATAATTCCCATGAGCAACCAAGAAACTTCAACGGTAGCTAAGGCCTTTGTAAACGTATAGGTTTCAAGGCTTGGTTGTCCGACAAATCTTCATAGCGACAAGGGCAGTATTTTATGTCGAATCTTTTCAAGAACATGTGTAAAGAGCTGGGAATTAACAGGACTTCAACAACAGCTTATCACCCTCGAGGAAACGCAATGATAGAGCTCACCAATCGTACAATCGAAGAGAGTCTTGCAAAATATGTTGGCGAACATCAAAACACCTGGAGCGACTACCTTCCGCGAGTAATGATGGCGTACAGATCATCAATTCATTCTGTTACGAAGTACAGCCCCTTTTACCTCCTTTTTGGACGATCATGCGCGCTGCCGATTGATTGCATGTATCAAACAATACAAACCAAAGTCTACCCAACTTTGAGTGATTACGTTGGTTGCTTGAAAGACGAACTACCAAGTTGCCATGAGCTGGTACGGGAAAGCATGGATGTTGAGCAAGAAAGACAAAAAACCTACTATGATCGTAGCAAATTTGGACCACAATATGAAGTAGGTGATTTAGTAATGGTGTTCAACCCCACAATAAAAACTGGCCAGACAAAGAAATTTAAATCTTTTTACAGCGGACCGCAGGTAATACGTGAAATAATAAACGATCTGAACTTTGTTATTGAGGATGTGAAAACTAAAAAACAACAAAAGGTCCACTGCGATCGACTCAAACGTTTTAACAGAAGAAGTGCTACCACTGATAAAAAAGAACCTAAGAAGGGAAAAATTGAACCGAGAATAACACAAAACGACATTGCGGAGGACAATGATTTTGTGGAAATTGAAGTGGTGACCCCAAAATTGAATGACACAGAAAGAAGAGAAGTTCAACCTGAAAAAAATATTATTCAAATTAATCCTAACACTGAAACTCACAATGAGACAGTCACAGACGAATCGTTTTAAACACCTATGGGTGGGAGTACAAGAGAATCAATAAAAACTAACACCAACAATAAGAGCAGAAGCACAAAGAAACCTGCGCCCAAAGTAGCCACAAAGCAGAAGCGGGATAGTCTGGTGTCAACATCCGAAAGGAGTGAAGGCGAAGAATTTCCAAATAGGAGCACGGCTTCTACTTCGCAAAATGTCGCCGAACGACGATATCAGACAAGAAGTGCGTCGGGAATAACAAGACCACGGAAACTGAAAGACTATTTTTTATTCAAGGATAACGATGCAGATGAAAAATTTGATAATGATGTATTTTTTTAAAAGGTGATACGACAAAATGCAGAGGGCGTGGAACCCACATTAGATCGTGCAGCTGAACTGGAAACTTCTTCAGTTGGTTAGCATATTAGGTTTTTCACAATCCTTGGAGATTGTGGGGTATGATTTTGAGAACATTCTACAGACGCAGAAACTTGCAATGACGGAACCGACAAAATAAGAAACGTCACATATAAATGAGGAGCAGGTAAACAATAGAGGACTAATCTACGCCAAAAGCAGCATGAGTAAATTTAAATACTACATGTACAGGGCTGCATATACGGTAACTGTGCTGAAAAAAAAATAGTTGGTATGACGACGCAACTCGCTTAAACGAAAAATCACAAAAAATTCCAACGTTTTACCCAATAAAAGAGTCAGTCGGTCAAAA
Organism: Convolutriloba macropyga; assembly: GCF_964194025.1. Lineage (NCBI taxonomy): Eukaryota > Metazoa > Xenacoelomorpha > Acoela > Convolutidae > Convolutriloba > Convolutriloba macropyga. Next base: position 42,027,258 of record NC_134471.1, on the reverse strand, counting down.
TCTATGGCAGGGACACAAGGCGCGGTTACCGGGTCTTGGTGATTTTGAATTCAATGCTCCCAAAGAACCCCTCAACGAGATGAGCCGACGCTGAGTTTGTTCAGAAGATATCAAAAACTTTCATGAAAGGCGGAGATGAGAAAGGAGTGAATTATGTCTACCCCGTGGATTGGATCAATTCAAAAGGTGAAACACAGAAAAGTAACATCATGATAAATGCTGAAATTTTTGTGGGGACTTTGTTCATTGAAACTGGGGAAGCAAATGAAGGAACATGGTTATATTTTAAAGTCCCTTTGAAACAGGAGCAGACCTTGTTATATCAAGGAGACACATTTGAAATACATTCGGTACAATATCTGCTTGACCAAGACAAAAAACCAAACATCTTAACGATCGTTAAATTTTCAGACTCGATAACAGCAAAAATAGTCCGCGCTGGAAACAAAAAGTACTTGACGAGCAAATTAGACAGAAAAAGAAATTTAGTTGTCCAGTTGAAAAACAAGACAAGACATATAGACATTTTTCTGCTTTTTGAAACAAACCACAGAAATTTGTTTTACAAAACGGAAAAGTTGACGGCCACGGAACAAAATTTTTCAACAACAGATATATCTGAGACAGATCTCAGGGACATAAAACTCGACCAATTTTTTGTGTGGGATTTTCGAGGCATGTTTGAAAACCTGAAACAAATAGAGTTATTAAATTGTGACATAGAAAAACTGCCCAGAGCTATGATTCTAACGACATCAATTAACGGAAATTCACACCAAATTTTCTTAAGTCAACAAAACGCTCTGGCTATACACGCAAAAAGAGCGGGAGGAATACTTTATGTCCATAGGTGCGCTAAAGTAATCGTACATGTTGTCAAAAATCAGTTTTGTACGGAGGAAGTACCAGTTAGGGTGTTTTCTGACAATACTTCAGAAGTAATTAGATACATGGACCCCATTTCTAGAGTATTCTATAGAAATTTCACATTGATTAATTGCAACCCCATGTACCCGAACGCTCTTGAATTGCAGAATGGGTGATGGATAACATATGGGCGAAGGATACAATTAATTGAAAAACCCAATGATATGCCTAACTATAGAGCTAACGTCAATTGGTCAACTTCGGCGCCAATGGAAGGGTTTTTCAATGAAAAGGACCTGGAACTTAGCAAAAGGGCCCAAAGGTTAAGGCATTCGAGAAAGACGATAACAGGAAGAGAAGTTTTCCTGGGACAAGGAGGTTTATATGAGCATGAGACTCTAGAGTATTTCAACACGGACTTAAAGTTCAATAATCAGTGGCATGAATACTTGGGTAATGAAGTCAAACAAATCTGGCATGTGGCCAGGGAAATAACCATTAATTTGATGACTAATTTTATTGGATCTAAAATCATATTTTGTTTGGTACGCGTGTTTCCTTGAATCGATATGCTACGCAGTGGCACCAATCCTGCAATTGCACTGCAACCCATTAACCCAATGGGGGAACTAGGTTATTTTCATTATCTAAAACAACGTACAACAGAACAAAAATTGACAAGAAAAAGGACAGTTGAACGGTGTGATGGTGAAACAAGAATCGTAGTTATAAAAGCAAAAACGGCAAAATCTGTACCAGATATGGCAGAAATTGAGATTGATACATTAGACTAATTTCCGTGTATGATATGTAGGAATGGCAGAACTAAAAATCGGTCATTATTGCTACTATCTACCCGAGTTGTTCGAGGACAGGTCGATAGTCAGGCACCAAGTGTATCGGATTGCTGGAGTAACCTCAAACAAAAGGTACGTGGTGCCACTGACGCAGCTGCAACCACACAATATAGTGGATAGAGCCGCAATTAGCGTTGGGGAGTTAAGTGATATGCAACACAGAATCGAGGAACAACAAAAGAAGATTGACAACAGCGAAATGCTGGGAACAGCCTGGGCTCGGCTTGAAGAGGAGCTCCGGCAGTTAAATTTTGAAAGTCAAAGATTAGGTGATTAATTGCTGTTGGAAAAGAGTTGGAGGAGGTTACAAATGTAGCGGAAACAAAAACAAGGGAATGTATCGCTCTGGTGGACGAGAGGGAGTGCTTAGCTCGGGAGTTGGAGAATGCCGAGATAGACAATAGAAAGCTAGGGGGTAGAGTAAAAACAGAGCAAACCTCAAAGAAGGTCACATAGAATAGGCTGGAGGCGATCAACGCGCAGAGCCCTTTCAGTCGACCTCCAAACTTTTATGAACTTCTATTCCTGTCAAAGGGGGCCACAACCAGTACTATCCAGAAACATTACAAAACATTGGCAATGCTCGGTCATCCGGACAAAGGTGGTCGTGAGGACATGTTCAAACTAATTTTTCAAGCAAAGAAAATTATGGAAGACGAGGAGGCCCGTAATATTTATGACAAGTACGGGATTGAAAAGGCACAAGAATATATGAACTCGAAAATGGACATTTGAAACTTTTGCTGTGTGAGTGAGTGGAACACTCACATTTTCTAAGAGGGAGGCAGTATAGTGAACCATAATGTATGACCTGCTCCTAAATTACATTTTAAACGCATAATTCAAAATTTTCACAAACAAATAGGAGAACAAAAAGAGATGGTTACTAATAGTAAACCGGATTTTAACAATATAGAAAAAGCATCATAAATAATGATGGGTATCATCATGGAATTTCATCTTGACGGGACACGTCAAGGAATATTTGTTCATGACGTGATTCGTCAAGCAGGTAAACCTGTTACCCGTTAGTTTAACTAACAGGGACCCGTGCGGTAGAAAATAACTACGAGAAAATCCCAATGAGATTAACGAAAATGGGTAAAAATAACCTAAGATTAATTAACCATTGATAGGACTGAAACCAAAGAACATATTCGAAACTAAACCTTACAAAATCGAGCTGCCTCTCTTTAATTGCTTTACATCTCTCATCTTCACAAAACTTCTACTATTTACAAGCAATAGATCTAACTTTATATTGAACTGATTGTACATTTACATCTGTTCTATTAAATTCAAGTCTGAAACTTGGAAAATTTTCCTCAGTAACTCCGAGGTTTAAAGTGCTTAAGAATAACATCCAACCGAAACCGTAACCGTAGACAGTGCACGGATATTACAAAGTCTCCAATATTGATGAAGCTCGGAGAATTTTGGTATCTTTCTGCTTTTTCTTTGACAGCAGGTCCTTGATGATGTGGAAAGTTGGAATTCTCGTTGAACAAAAGTTTTCAAGGACGTTTGCGGCTCCTTTTCTTTAGCAGTAGACTATACCACTGATGAATATTCGGATTTTTTGTAACAGTAATTAATTCGTCAGCGTTTAACGGTTATCTCGGATCTAATGGGTGCTTCGTGATCAAGGTTTTAATTACGTCGTGCCATAGAAAAATTGTTTCTACAACCTGCATTTCACATAGACGATGCTGTACCACTTTGAGTTTCGGTTGGCTTCCTGGATGTAGGTTGAGGCCCGGGACCGCAATATTATTATGTCAAATAATTGTCGGTTTGTAACTTGGAACCACTTCTCCAATGAATGATGTAAACTGCTGGCTCCACTAATGAATGCCATAACCGATTACAACAGAATTTCGGAGGCCACAACTGCCTCGCAGATCATCGATAACTGAAATCACACTATTGAATAAGTTTCAAATATATAATCTTTCAAAAATTTTGAGGACATTGCAGTATACAAAAAACTTAGCAAAGAAAGAGAACAAAGCTTTCAATATAATCAAACAACTCGAAGTCCTGAAAATTTTAATCCTTTTAAAGGATGGAAAAGGGCGGTCTTGTAGTTTTTCAATCTGTTCTCAAGAGAAGAACCAATGCGTGCTTTCAAAACGCTCAACACTGCTAAACAGCGGGAACTAATCAACGACATACGTGATCGCAAAAAAAATCATCAAGAAAAGTACTCTTATTCATTCATTTGGCTACAAAGTCTCTGATGACGAGCTAAAGCTATTCTTCTAAATTTGATAATCTTCAATCGAGGAAAAAACTTTTGACGAACTAAAGCTATTCTTCTGAATTTGATAATCTTCAATCGAGGAAGGTATATATATTATGAAAAGTAGGGGACACCACTGGTTACTGGTACAGTTTCAGATTCCGAGTCATTTACTTTCACGTATTGTTTTCTATTTGATAGGTAACTGGCTACAATCTTTAAGAGATTTCCCCCTACACCCAGGTTCTCCACTTTGTTAATCAGAAGATTGTGAGGAACTGTATCGAACGCTTTTTTGAAGTCAAGGTAAAGTACAAAAATTTCGTTGTCTTTTTCGTCGAAAAACAACAGGTCTAGGAAAAGCAACATCTGGGTTACTACTGATCTATGCCTTCTAAATCCGTGTTGTGATTCTTCTAGCTTTGTCTTGACAATTTCATATAGTTCGTCGAAAATTAGTTTTTCTAATACTTTTGAGACGCTACATAAGAGACTAATAGGGCGGTATTGTTCAATCATTGCCCGATTCTCATCCTTAAATATTGGTACAACTTCACTGATTTTCCAGTAGGATGGAAAAAAGCCTTTGTTCAAGGCAGTTTTGAAAATCAGAAAAAGGGATTCTCTGCATGCTACACATAGAAAAATGGCAGATTTATTTTCAATGCTCGTTGAGCAACTTTTGCATCGGTTGTGTTTTGTTTTTTCTTTTTGCTCTTGACTCATTTTGTCGTTTCTGTTGATTTACTTTAGTTTCAAAAATATTTCTATTGTTTTAAAAGATTGTTACGATCTTTATTAAATCGACGTTCGTGTCAAATGATACACGCAGGTCACTAAAACCCTTCCATTGAAGGTCTTCCACACCTTGCGTTTGTAGACATTTAACATGAAACAATCTTTTTAATAAGTTTATCTACTTTGAATAAAATCGCCTAATCCGAAAAAAAAGTCCTGCCGATCAAATATACCATGGACAATCATGGACGGTAAAACAGAAAGTCATTGTAATGCAACAGATCTGATTAACATCTCAATGAGTGCTAATACTTTCTCTCTGTGTCTTAAACGAGCTTACATAACACCGAAATGCATTAAAAAAAGTGCCTGAGCCCACTACCTACAAGCCAATTTCAGTAATGCCAGGCCGCTTGACAATTTTTGAAATTTTTCAGCTCAGCACTGAAAGAACTGGGATCTTTGCAGTTTGTGCCCTCGGATTATTGCGTGCATATTATATGACCCCCAGACACAGGTGCCATATTTTAACATATTGATTTAGTATATAATGGCACGTGCTTTGTAACTGGCGGTGCATAACGTACTGGGGGGACGCAAACGGAAAAGATCCAAGAATTGTATCCTCACTATTAGTAATTTCAATGATGAACAGTTTGGATTTAGATAAGGCTCCTCAATAACAGATGCCCTATTACAAACTACAGACATCCATCGTAAAATAGTTTACAAACTACAGACATCCATCGTAGAATAAGTTCATTACAACGTTGTTCCTGAGTTTCTCGAAAGCATTTGGTTCAATGTCACATGATGAAATTGAAACAAAGTTGCTTTCCCTATGCTTTAGTAATGGCGCGCAGTCTCTGATGTTGTCTTGTCTTGCTGATGACTTTACAAAGTTTAAAAGTCAATGATTTATTCTCGGTCTGGATCTCAGTGAAACAAGAAAAGCATCAAGGAACCACTATGGGGCTTTTGCTCTTCCTTTTATACGTTAAAGATATTGAGTGATGCATTCCAAATTGTAGTTTCGTTCAGGATGCTCACGATACCCTGATATATTCAAGTAGTGCAAACCCACTGATAGCCTAATCGAAAATTCTAAATCGTTTATCGTCACTGCAAAATTATTTCGTTCCTAACAGCTTAGCCCTGAACGTCCAGAATACTTAGTTCATGATTTTTTGCAAACAACACCTGAGAGATAAATTCATTGCAAAATACTCAATGAAATCAACTTAAATGGCGTACTTTTGAATGAACCTGCTGAAATAAAATACGATTGAAATTGGATCCTGTGCTGAATTTTCACTAAGAAGTTAGAAACATACTGATACTGAAAAAAATGGCCGTCGCAATTAAATGGTAACATACTTTCCGAAAAAATATCTTTTGACGCAAGACTCGTGCTTCTAGAAAGTCTTGTAATGTCTCTCATCAATTACTCAGTTATTCTTACAAATGTTGGTTAAGTTTATCGGAACTCTCGAGAAGCAGTTAAACGGGGGCTTGATAGTATGTTGACAAACCAAAAAAATGTATCCATAAGTCATTTAAAGCTGCGGCATAACGTCCTACCAGTAAGATTGAGAGTTAATCAAAAATTGTGTCAAGTATTTTTTATCAATTTTTACAGAATCGCCTGCCAACTTTCAAAACTTAAATTTGAAAATCTAATATTTACAAAAAAAAACAAAGGACAGGTAAACTATTACTAAATGAGAAGGCTAATACATGCCTTCGACAAAGATCTTTTTTGAAAAAGGCGTTTCTCATGGAGTCAAAAAGTCTTAGACAGGGCAACTTTTCTGACTTAAATTTTAGTAAGCTAGTCAATAGGTTTTACATAGAATCTTTCCGAAGACAACCTTTTTCACAAGGGACTTGAGAATCGGCATAGTATAATTTGTGCTTGTTTGAGTCAGTTGATTGGGAATTGAAACACTTGGGAATTGTTAACATTTCATACATTTGTATGCCAGTATTTACTTGTCTGCCGCTTAATCTCGGGTCTGAATGTATGAATAAAGTGTTCGTCTTCTTCTCTTCTTTAACACATTGTTGTGCAATTGCGTGTTTTGGTGTTTCTCGAACGTTTGACTAATTCATCTTCATCGGACAGACTAAAACGTACTAAAGCAGTTTGACGTAATCTGACAAGCTTCGCTGTCTTTCAGACTCATGTCGTGCGTTAGAAGTGCGAGGCGGATGAATTTGTTTCTATGTTCACAGAGCATTAGAAGTTTTTCAATACTACACAGTCTTGCAGCAGGGCATAACAAATGGTCAAAAGTGCGACATATCAAAATACCAAAAGATATCCAGAAGAATCGAGACTTTCAAATAGTCATTAATCAAATTAATACAATAGTGTCTGAAACGAGAAATCCCATTTTGGAAACAAACCATCGATTAAAAAGAGTCTTTGAAGATGCATTGGATGCGGGGTTTGTAAAAGCAAAGTTATTGAATGCAATTCAGAATGCTTCAAAGGTGAAGGTAAATCAAGATAATTTGAAAATATCTGTACCAAATACAAATATATATTTTGCTGTTAAAACGTACACAACAATGCATGAGGATACAGTTTTAGTTAATCGAAAAATAAAAAAGCTTTGTGAAAAAGAATCCCTAAAGAGGTCTAATATCAGTCTCTCGGACGTTTCACCCGATGAGATATTCGAACCGAAAGTTATGGCGTGCGTCAAATCAACCACTGATAATCCAATTTCCGAGGACTATGCCTTTGAGTTGGGTTTAAACGCGGAAGCGGAAGATATTGAATTTGACGACGAGAGCAAGGAATGGGTTTTTGTGAAATCGGGGGTACATTTGCAGAAGATGAAAACTATTTTGGAGAAACACGCTACAGTGGATTCATGCGAGCTCATATTTGTTCCGTACATACCAGTTGAGCTGTCTAAAGATGGTTATGCCAAGGCAGAGAATTTGTTTTCCCAGCTAAATGAAATCGAGAATGTTACTAATGTCTTCAAAAGTTACCAGGATAGTTGCAGCTAGTGTGCAAATATTGTTTTGAAATTTACTGGTATTCGTTCCAATTTTTTTTAGCTTCTGGACTCGAACTGAGAATTGGACTTCAATTGTTCTCGAACGAAGTTTGAAGCAATTATTGTAGCCGTGTATGTTTAATGCTTTTTTAAGCTTGACAGGTTCCTTGTATTCCTGAGTTGTGCGTGGTCTAAGTTGTTTAATTACTCTCAAACAAAGTTTAGCCATTAATTATCCCAGTGGCCTTTTATTTTGCGATTTTTTGTCTGAAGGTTCTTACTTTTGTCCTCAAAAACGGGACGAACAGTTAAAGCCCTGAGGTCATTAAGTGGCTGAGCAGCTCTCTTGGAGGCTTGCGCTATAGTAGTCTCTAAGTGTATTTTTTTACCGAAAATGTTTGGAGGAGAGCAATCCATTTTGTGAAGGGGATCTCAATCTTAAAAATTTGACCCCCCTCAGTCCCCCCTCCCCCAAAAAAACCGTCCACCCTCCAACAACTGGCGAATTGAACCCCCTATAGGAGGTCACTTTTCATGCGGTATTTTGACGGATGAAAAATGACTTGGTAAACAGTTGTTTGCTTAGCGAGATGAAATTTTGGTCATGCGTCATTTTGAATGATCGAGTTCTGTTTTTTGGGAGGTGTTTCAATCAATTTAATGGGTGGTGGGTTCCATTTTGGGATAATTAGTGTAGTTGTGTGCGGTTTTATGCAATGTTTCTGCTTGGGCGTCTCTTGCTTGAGAGATTTGATTAATTGTACTCAAACAAATTTTAAACAATAAATTGTAAAGACATTGCAAACGTGTGTCGTGCAAGATTTATGCACCATTTTCGTGCTTGAACGTTTACTCTCAAGTAACTTTTTCACGCTTGCGCTCTTATAAATTTCTTGCGATTTTGTTTGCGGAGATTTCTGTTGAACTTAACTTCAAAATCGCAAAAAAAACAGGTTATGAGTATCTTAACAACTTTTTTTTTCGTTCAGAATTAGTTCCTAACATTGAAATCTGAAAGCTAGCGCAAAAGTACGATATTAAAGTACGATCCAAGAAAAGATTTGAATAAAATTTAAACTGTTTAAGCAAACTGCATACAAAAATTGATTCATTGATAATAACCAACCAACTCCTGCTACTTCCATGAATTCGCATGATTATGATCAACTGACAGATTTTCATTTGAAGCAACAGAAAGACCTTGATTTATTTGAGCAATTTATCAGGAGCAATATTTCTCTGAAATGCTCTTGAAGGCCTCTGTTGATGACATATCAAGCAATCTTCACAAGTTAGTTGACAAGTTGAGGAATGTCGCAGGCTCGGAGAGTACGTCAAAGATAAATCAGACCGATTCTCATCACTTTTGCAAACGTGTGGCAAGAGCGCTTCTTCCGCAGCAATGCCATTGAGGTCAATTTTTTTTTTTAAATAGAGAGGTCTATTGGTTGAGCCTGAGATTTCAACAATTGACAAAATAATTGAAAAGGAACTGCTTAAGAAAGGATATGAGCTGATCAATGGTAGTTGAGATCGATCTCGGATCAAAATTTCGAAATTTGATTGCCTAAATATTGAAATTATAGCCATCAGTTACCGTAGTATCTTCTCTTTCAACAAACGGATTTTCCTTTCAAGTTTTCTGACCGTACACCAGCCTGGCATCGCTTGCCTTACCGAAATCTGGCTAGACTCAAATTTTACTCAAATTTATTCAACATTACTTTGAATTGTGATTATATTTCAGCTGCTCGGACGGATCGGAATGCTGGTTTACATGGTGGCGTTGCCATTATATGCCGCAACAAACTTTGATTTATGACCATACCGTAAATACAAGACTCACTGCATTTTTTAATTCAGATTATTGAAGATTCTGTAACCCAATATAGTTTTGTACTATTACAAAACCTTTCGAGAGATACAATTCCCAGTGACATGGTGTACAACAATAAAGCACTTTGTTTTTTTCTGCTGTGGCCAATGCCATCAACAACTATTTTGTCAGTGTCTTTCAGCCTGCTTTTATGTTTTTAAATTTCTCCGATCGCAAGCACAATATAGTGAAATTCACCACTGATGATATGTCTCAAGATTTACCTCAAGCTTAAAATTAATGTTCAGAGACTCTTTCTTTCCTTTTGCAGAAACTTTTTGTCGCTATTTGCGTGTCAGGAAGCTTTCCTGTTCGATGGAAACTTGCTGTCATCATTCCTCTTTTCAAGAGTGATTGCAGGAAGAAAATAACTTCATACAGGCCTATAAGTATTCTCTCAAAGCTCTCTTCGGTGTCTGAGAGACTTATTTTCAACAGCTTTTATTCCCTCATGAAAGATTAAATGTCTTCATGATTTGGCTTCATGAAAGGCCGGTTAGCAATCACACAGCTTAGATTATTCTTATGCTTATACAAACACTATGCTTCTGGTTTGACATCTACTGTTGCTATCTTGACTTTAATAAACTTTTTGACCTGCTACAGCAGTACATTTTACTAAGAAAACTCAGACTTTGGTAGCGGAGTTCTATTGAAACTTCCAATTCTCCTACTTCCTCCCATCTTCCCAATCGGAAGCATTTTGTAAAAGTTGAGTTTCTCCATTCTTGGTCCTTTGTTAGTTTTGGTTTTTTGATCAGCGATCTCCCACTTGGGCCAGAACATCAACCATTTATCTTTTTGCTGATGATAGCAAACTGATCAATACTAATGTCACAAGCCTGCAAACTGATCTCGACTATTTTGCATAGGCCAGAAAGAATTATATGGACCTCCGTTTTTCTAAAACTCAATTTCTAGTAATTGTAACGAATCAGAATGTACTTCAGAGCTCCAAGTTCAGTCTTCAAACATTGGTGCATCAAAGCATGTCAAGGACCGCGGTATCTTCATTTCAAATGAGCTCAAATTGTCCAAGCGTATCTCCAGTCGTCTTGGCCTATGCTATTTTATTCTGATATACGCTCCGTAGAAATTTGTCATTCTACGCTCCCATGTCGACAAAAATTTTTGCTCTACAAATCATATCTACTATCAACTTCGTTACATGGCTCTCAAGTTTGTTGTCCGTCCCCCAAAAAAAACCTGAATAATATGGAATATCTTCAAAACAGGTTTACTAAGAGGATAACTTCTGGACCTAGCTGTCATGAAATACTTCTAAATGTAATTCGCTGCCCATCTCATTGTTACCTCAGCTTTTTGACCTAATGCTTCGACTTCTGAGCAAATAGCATCATTTTGACATAGCGCAAAAGCGCCTGATAAAAATGTTTTCGTTCCCGTCATCAAACTGGCGAACAAACTGAATTCTCACTCCAAATTGAACATATTCGATGACCCTTTGCTCTTTCAGAAAGATCTCAAGACACCATTTTACAATTTTTTGTTGAATAAATTTGATAACCAGCTTTCCAAGTTTTTGTTTCGATTGTTGTGTAGTGCCTCAGTGCCCAATCAGATCTTTTACTCCAACCAGAAAGAGTTGTGTCCTAATCGATGATTGCTACTCTGCCTCCTTTACCTATTTGTCCATGTTATCTGAATACCAATTTCCGGATATCCATCAAGTAAGGTGCGATAAAAAATATTTTGTAGGCGAGAAACTCTCTGAAAATCAGAATGCTCTCAATTTTACCATTGTCCAAATGTTATGTTTCGGTGTCCAAATGTTTCAGTGTAACTGTTAGTTTTAAAGTTTGCCTCAATGACTTAGGCGTATAGGATCCTTGCCCAAGGATTGAATAAATCAGTAACATGATTTAGCTCCTACATTTCACCTTACTTAGATCCATGCCGTGCAGTTGGAAACTGTACACAATTTATGGATGATATTAGAAATACAAACTCTCATTTTGAACACTTAGTAGCAGTGATAACCCAGATATACTCTAAACTTCTGAATAATAATTCCCTAAAAGAAAAAACAAAGAACATGTAAAAGTGCTCAAGATAGGCTTAATAGATGCGACAAAAGTTACCTTGAGACTGCTGTAACCAGGAATACAGTACGGTATTCTTTCTGACGCAAGCTATCTCGGCGAATCATTCTCTTGATGGTGGAAGATTGTCAATAAAGATTACAAAGAAAACACTTGTTCAATTTAACATAGTCAAGGTTCTCAATCTACTTTAGGGAGTTCTTTTAAGGAGCACGATATCACGCGTTGAACTTATTCGCGCACTACGTTTGAGGAACTATTATTTAATTGTTTGCTCACCTCTTCTTACTTTTATGGCTTGCTAATACTATAATCTCCATTCAATCAATGAAATGTCGGGATGTTGAGCTGAATCCTGGGCCAATGCTATCCTTCAAGGATGCTATGAGTGTCTGAACTGAACAAGAACAACATGCAAATTTTTCACTTAAATTGTAGAAGACTTATTAATAAAAAGCATAGCTTGCATACACTATTAATGAAACTTGAAACTTGGCTGTCCTCAGGAAACTGATCCTCAAGAACTACAATCCATTAAAGTTCATTTTGCAATGTGTAACAGAAGCCTTGAAAGCAAACAAAAATTGAAAAAAGTGAGAGGAGTGATGTTACTTAAACCGAAAATGTTTTCGCGCAAATTAAGAACGGATCTTAATAATTTCTCTGAGTGCTTTGAAAGCTTATTAGTAGAAGTGAAACCAAAAAACAACGGGTCTCCTCAGTATATCACCTTTTTGAACTCCTTGTTATTTACCAAACAAATCTAAAATTATTTGTTTTGAGCAATTGGCGTTAAGTAGTGATACTGTTACCACAAAAGGAAAGATTAATTCTGGTAGACAAAGTAATTAATAATTTATTTGAAGGAAATTGGGAAAGAAAAATTAGAATCGGTTTTATTACCTTATGTTTTAAATTTTTGCATTAGGGCTAAAGCTACACACTTTTGTGTAAAGAGTTGCAATACTTTTCATTCTTGACAGCGTGTTTTCGGATTGTGACTTTAAGCAAATTTTTTCGTGGCACCTTCTGTTATCATTTCATTTTGATAAAGGATCCATTTTGAAAGACAACATCAGACCAAGCAACGGTGTTGAGCACGAATCCATTTATGTCATCTTACAACAAAGAAAAAATCAAACAAGCTCTTAGTAAAACTTGCTGGGCAGAAATCTATCGATTTAATGACCCGAATCAAAGGCTTCAAACATTTTCAAGAATCCTTGAATTACACGTACCGAGAAAAAAATTTTTTAAGGAACGATAAATCGTGTTTTACAAGATCTAGATTTTGAAAACTAAAAAACTAGAAAAAACTTGAAGGCATAATTATGCCAGTCGCCTAACAGTAATTTTAATGATTTTTATAATTCTTTACTCTTTCCATCCAGCAACTGCAGAGATTGTTGGAATTTAGTCTTTTGAGGCTTCGTTACCGAGCCAAAAAAAGTTGCCAACCTAATAAATTGTCGGTTCTCGCAACAGGGTAAATTACACAACCTTATAAGCAAAAGACTGAGTAACTTAAATCACAAAAACGAGCTTCAAAATTTTAATCACTGAGCGGGAAATGATCCGTAGCATTAATAAACTGGGCAGACGGCAGTCAATTTTTCTTTGGGCTTTGAAGGGCACCGAACCAGCCGTAAGCAAATATCTTTGCTTCATAATAAACGGGTTTTCCTATAGATCTTTCTTTCCATGAATGCTCAAAACTGCACATTTCCCCATTTGTATCTCAGGTTGTTGAAATTTTAGTGAATGGACAAATTGATGAGTTCTTTAACCAATAGGCTACTGATTAGAACCCCATTGCTACACCACCGATGCCTTAGTATGCACAATCGAATTTGTAAGACGTCACAGTGACAAAACGATTTTTTATGGCTGCCTTCCTGGATTTGTCTAGCTATTGGTTCTTTTGGTTATATTCAAAAGAATAAAAGTCATAAAAGTTTTATTCAAAAAATAAAAATTAATTGGATTTGATGAAAAAAGCATATTCATGGCTAGTTTTGTCACTAAAAATGCAAAAACTACGTGACAACAACACTGAGCCCGACGAAATTGTAATAAAAAGAGAGGTTACCAACAGAGCGGTGCTTGGACCGTTGCTTTTTAACTTGTACTTAAACGACATGGGAAAACACCTTGAAAAATAATTTGAACTAGTTGGATTATTCGGATGACAAAATGTTACTTACAAAATTACCAGAAAAAGAAAAAAAGTAACAAAGATCTCAAAAACTAAGGATTCATTAATTTTTGGGGCGACAAAATGAAGCAAAAGAAAATAGTTCAATAGTCATTGGTAATGACGTCGTTCAATGGTCAAAGTTTGTCAGATACCTAGAAACATACCTGCATGAAAACTTAGATTACCAACAAGAAATAAAACATACTAAATGACCTGTGGACTAACAACCATAATTGCTCTTCCAAATTGCGTCTCGTTATCACCAATGAAAACAGTTTAACGCCATAGCCTTGAACTGTTTACATTGTTTGGTATTATTTGGTCATTCAATAGAAAAAAGTCATTTTAACTTTAGAGAAACAAATAAATTGGAGTTTTCGGGAATGTTATGATCGTAAAAAGATGGAGTCAACACGACAACTTAAAACTAAATGTTCCATCCTGTCCATCGAATACCTTGGAAAATCAAATGGAACTTACTTTTGGAAACTGAAAAATGAATTTCTACCATCATTTAGACAACCAGAAGAGAACACATTCCCTACTTGGAGTATAATCGAGCACAGAAAGAACTGGGAAACAATTTTTAACTCCAAAATTACCAGTCAAAGACTCGAATGGTGGTCAGTTCTCAGAAAACCTGTAATCTACCCGTTCAGCTAAACGCAATAGTTTGCTTTTGGTACCGTCAGCTGGCGACAAATCAGATTGAGAAAAAATTTAATTAGGTGCTTATATCTCCATTCTTGTTGGCCCATGGTCGAGCCAGCAAAAAATAATAAATTATACTTTTGATTACATGAATTTAATATATTCTGATTTTCTGTCTGTATACTCCTGGGCAGTCCTGCTACAATAAATAAATTGTTTCGACTACTCGGAAATAGAAGTGTTTTTTTTTGTGTTTTGATTTTACTGACAAAATTTCACCCAATTTGGCAAGTTAAAACAATTACCACCCTCCCTCTGAAATTGTTTTGATAGTCCTTGACTTTAATATTGTAATTTACACATGCACGGCAGAGCTATTTATGCCGCCGTTTTCTTTCAAAATCGGAGAGAGACGAATCTGCATCGATGAGCATTGATCAATGACGGAATACAAGTGAGATAATTATAGTCTTCTATATAAAAATTTCTATCTTGATCCTAAATCACTTCAGCTGCTAAATCTAAGCCGTTCAAATTTTCACTTAGTTCTGGAAGTTCATGAAGTGACTTCGCATATTCTACTGCCTTTTATTGGTCATTTTTTGTCGATTTGAACTAACCCCGTTTTTCGTTTTTTTTTTCGGTGTTTAGTTTCTTCACTTTAAAATGTTCGTAATGAGAACGTTTTTTTAATTGCTCAATTTGTTCTTCAGTCACTTGATTTTCGAAGTATTCTTCAACACGAATAAGACATTTAATTCTGCGATCGCAGAATTAAATGCCTGATTCGTGTTGAAGAATACTTCGAAAATCAAGTGGCTCAAGAACACATTCAGGGTTACATCGAATCGATAAAAAGTGACCAATTCAATGCAGTAGAATATGCAAATTCATTTGAAAATTTGAACAGTTTAGATGTAGCAGCTGAAAGGAATTAAGATCAAGATAGAAGACGTTTTTTCTGGTTGTAATCGAATGTACAGAGATCTGTTTTATGTACACCTCAACAGGTACGCTTTCAAAAGCCAATTAGCGTCTAAATAGCAACCAGTTAGTTCTCTTCAATCGTTTTTAGGAAACATTTTAGAAAGCGACCTTGTAGGACCACTGAAAAACTACTATTTACGAGTATGTACTCAGGGATGTAGACGTACTAATTTACTGTACTATTTACAGTAGTACAGTAAATTAGTAGACAGTAATTTAGTAGACGTACCGATGTAAAGTGCTAATTTAGTCCCAATGGCAAGTGGATAGGCGGACAAACGTTGTGTCGCCAATTAAACGAAATGTAATTGCATGTAGCCTACTAGAATAACTTGAGAATTTTTATGGTTTGTGGGGTATTTAGTCCAAATGAAACTTGTGAACTAGATAGCGAAATTATGTTAACATTGTCGATAAGTAAACTGCTGAAAGTTACTTAATTTTCATGTAGGCTTCAAATTGAACATCCCATCACCATAAAAAAGAGAAGAGATTGACAAATTCTCTTTCCTGACGTCCGACCAAAGCGACAATTTAATTAAAGTGGACCTCCAACTAATTAGTTTGGCAACACAAAGCGACAACCCTTGTACAGAAACAAATCAGTTAATCAAAGTAACAAACATCAAAAAGAAACGCCCAACCACAAATGCCGCCACCTGAAATTCAAATTCTAGTTACCCTTACCAGAAACGTGTTCAGACACAACAAACCTAGCACCATTACAATGAGAAATTATAACAAATTTTCAATATCAGAATTTGAAGAGATAGACTAGGAAGACAGACATTTGGACCGAATTACCTTCTTCAATGAGTTTCCGTGGAAGAAATCAGCATTAATCGACAAGCAAAAGAATTATCAACGGACAAATTAAGGGCCATTTACAATCATGTTCTGAGCGCTTTAGAAGTATTTACATTTTTGTGGTATGAATGGCGTGGATATGCGGACAAAGCTGCAATGTTCATCCAATAAAGCTGTTTTCCTCATACTATCCTAGGTGATCGCCGACTTTTGAAATAATGTCAGAACTTGCAACCCCCTTTGAAGTGAAAGTGAATCATGCGTCTTTTAATTATCCACAAACCGTTGGTTTAACGTTAGCAAGGTGCTTTCAAGCGAATACTATCGCTAATTACCGAAGAAGGGAATATGGATCAAGATAGACAATTTTTCCTGGTTTCAACCGAATGTACAGAGATCTGATTTAACGTACGCCTCAACAGGTACGCTTCCAAAAGCCAATTAACTTCTAAATTTCAACCAGTTAGTTCTCAGCGACCGTTGTCAGGAAACATTTTACGAAGCAACCTTGTAGGGCCACTGCAGTTTATTATTTACATATCCTCAGCGATATAGACGTTACAAGTACTAAATCACAGTCCCAAGGGATATGCGGGCATACGTTGTGCCGCCGAAGAAACGAAATGTAATTTCTTGTGAACTACTAGAATAACTTGAGAAATTTTGTGACCTGTGGAGTATTTTGTCCAAATGAAAATTCTGAAAAAGATGGCGAAATTAAGTTATTATTGTCAATAAGCAAAGTTGCTAAAAATAAGCTATTTTTCATCTAGATTTTATTTGAACATTCTAACACCATAAATAAAAGAGAAGAGAATGCCAAATTCTGTCCTGACGTCTGACCAAAGCGACAAGTTGATTAATGTGGACTCCCAACTTGTTAGCTTGGCAACACAAAGCGAAAAATGTTTTACAGAGACAAACCAGTTAATCCAAGTAACATAATCATCAAAAAAAACGCGCAACCACAAAAGCCGCCACCTGAAATTCAAATTCTAATTACCATTACCAGAAACGTGTTCAGACTCAACAAATCTAGCACCATCACAAAGAGAAATTATAACAAAATTTGAATATCAGAAATTGAAGAGATAGACTAGGAAAACAAATATTTGGACCGAATTACCCACTTTCAATGAGTTTCCGTGGAAGAAATCAGCATTAATCGACAAGCAAAAGAATTATCAACGGACAAATTAAGGGCCGTTTACAATCTGGTTCTGAGCGCTTTAGACGTATTTACGTTTTTGTGGTGTGAATGGCATGGATATGCGGACAAAGCTGCAATATTGTTCCAATAAAGCTGTTTTCCTCGTACTGTCATAGGTGATCATCGACTTTTGAAATGATGTCAGAACTTGCAACCCCCTTTGAATTGAAACTGAATCATGCGTCTTTTAATTATCCACAAACCGTTGGTACAGTTTAACGTTAGCAAGATGCTTTCATGCGAATACTATCGCTAATTACCGAAGAAGGGAATATGGATCAAGATAGACAATTTTTCCTGGTTTCAACCGAATTTACAGAGATCTGATTTAACGTACGCCTCAACAGGTACGCTTCCCAAAGCCAATTAACTTCTAAATTTCAACCAGTTAGTTCTCAGCGACCGTTGTCAGGAAACATTTTACGAAGCAACCTTGTAGGGCCACTGCAGTTTATTATTTACATATCCTCAGCGATATAGACGTTACAAGTACTAAATCACAGTCCCAAGGGATATGCGGGCATACGTTGTGCCGCCGAAGAAACGAAATGTAATTTCTTGTGAACTACTAGAATAACTTGAGAAATTTTGTGACCTGTGGAGTATTTAGTCCAAATGAAAACTCTGAAAAAGATGGCGAAATTAAGTTATTATTGTCAATAAGCAAAGTTGCTAAATATAACCTGTTTTTCATCTAGACTTTATTTGAACATTTTAACACCATAAATAAAAGTGAAGAGATCGCCAAATTCGGTCCTGACGTCTGACCAAAGCGACAAGTTAATTAATGTGGACTCCCAACTTGATAGCTTGGCAACACAAAGCGACAACTGTTTTACAGAGACAAACCAGTTAATCCAAGTAACATAAACATTAAAAAAAAACGCGCAACCACAAAAGCCGCCACCTGAAATTCAAATTCTAATTACCATTACCAGAAACATCTTCAGACTCAACAAATCTAGCACCATCACAAAGAGAAATTATAACAATTTTTGAATATCAGAAATTGAAGAGATAGACTAGGAAAACAAATATTTGGACCGAATTACCCACTTCAATGAGTTTCCGTGGAAGAAATCAGCATTAATCGACAAGCAAAAGAATTATCAACGGACAAATTAAGGGCCGTTTACAATCTGGTTCTGAGCGCTCTAGACGTATTTACGTTTTTGTGGTATGAATGGCATGGATATGCTGACAAAGCTGCAATATTGTTCCAATAAAGCCATTTTCCTCGTACTATCATAGGTGATCATCGACTTTTGAAATGATGTCAGAACTTGCAACCCCCTTTGAATTGAAACTGAATCATGCGTCTTTTAATTATCCACAAACCGTTGGTACAGTTTAACGTTAGCAAGATGCTTTCATGCGAATACTATCGCTAATTACCGAAGAAGGGAATATGGATCAAGATAGGCAATTTTTCCTGGTTTCAACCGAATGTACAGAGATCTGATTTAACGTACGCCTCAACAGGTACGCTTCCAAAAGCCAATTAACTTCTAAATTTCAACCAGTTAGTTCTCAGCGACCGTTGTCAGGAAACATTTTACGAAGCAACCTTGTAGGGCCACTGCAGTTTATTATTTACATATCCTCAGCGATATAGACGTTACAAGTACTAAATCACAGTCCCAAGGGATATGCGGGCATACGTTGTGCCGCCGAAGAAACGAAATGTAATTTCTTGTGAACTACTAGAATAACTTGAGAAATTTTGTGACCTGTGGAGTATTTTGTCCAAATGAAAACTCTGAAAAAGATGGCGAAATTAAGTTATTATTGTCAATAAGCAAAGTTGCTAAAAATAACCTATTTTTCATCTAGATTTTATTTGAACATTGTAACACCATAAATAAAAGAGAAGAGATTGCCAAATTCTGTCCTGACGTCTGACCAAAGCGACAAGTTAATTAATGTGGACTCCCAAATTGTTAGCTTGGCAACACAAAGCGAGAACTGTTTTACAGAGACAAACCAGTTAATCCAAGTAACATAAACATAAAAAAAACGCGCAACCACAAAAGCCGCCACCTGAAATTCAAATTCTAATTACCATTACCAGAAACGTGTTCAGACTCAACAAATCTAGCACCATTACAAAGAGAAATTATAACAAATTTTGAATATCAGAAATTGAAGAGATAGACTAGGAAAACAAATATTTGGACCGAATTACCCACTTTCAATGAGTTTCCGTGGAAGAAATCAGCATTAATCGACAAGCAAAAGAATTATCAACGGACAAATTAAGGGCCGTTTACAATCTGGTTCTGAGCGCTTTAGACGTATTTACGTTTTTGTGGTATGAATGGCATGGATATGCGGACAAAGCTCCAATATTGTTCCAATAAAGCTATTTTACTCGTACTATCATAGGTGATCATCGACTTTTGAAATGATGTAAGAACTTGCAACCCCCTTTGAATTGAAACTGAATCATGCGTCTTTTAATTATCCACAAACCGTTGGTACAGTTTAACGTTAGCAAGATGCTTTCATGCGAATACTCGCTAATTACCGAAGAAGGGAATATGGATCAAGATAGGCAATTTTTCCTGGTTTCAACCGAATGTACAGAGATCTGATTTAACGTACGCCTCAACAGGTACGCTTCCAAAAGCCAATTAACTTCTAAATTTTAACCAGTTAGTTCTCAGCGACCGTTGTCAGGAAACATTTTACGAAGCAACCTTGTAGGGCCACTGCAGTTTATTATTTACGTATCCTCAGCGATATAGACGTTACAAGTACTAAATCACAGTCCCAAGGGATATGCGGGCATACGTTGTGCCGCCGAAGAAACGAAATGTAATTTCTTGTGAACTACTAGAATAACTTGAGAAATTTTGTGACCTGTTGAGTATTTAGTCCAAATGAAAACTCTGAAAAAGATGGCGAAATTAAGTTATTATTGTCAATAAGCAAAGTTGCTAAAAATAACCTATTTTTCATCTAGACTTTATTTGAACATTTTAACACCATAAATAAAAGAGAAGAGATTGCCAAATTCTTTCCTGACGTCTTACCAAAGCGACAAGTCAATTAAAGTGGACTCCCAAGTTATTAGCTTGGCAACACAAAGCGACAACTGTTTTACAGAGACAAACCAGTTAATCCAAGTAACATAAACATTAAAAAAAAACGCGCAACCACAAAAGCCGCCACCTGAAATTCAAATTCTAATTACCATTACCAGAAACGTGTTCAGACTCAACAAATCTAGCACCATCACAAAGAGAAATTACAACAATTTTTGAATATCAGAAATTGAAGAGATAGACTAGGAAAACAAATATTTGGACCGAATTACCCACTTCAATGAGTTTCCGTGGAAGAAATCAGCATTAATCGACAAGCAAAAGAATTATCAACGGACAAATTAAGGGCCGTTTGCAATGGTGTTCTGAGCGCTTTAGACGTATTTACGTTTTTGTGGTATGAATGGCATGGATTTGCGGACAAAGCTGCAATATTGTTCCAATAAAGCTATTTTCCTCGTACTATCATAGGTGATCATCGACTTTTGAAATGATGTCAGAACTTGCAACCCCCTTTGAATTGAAACTGAATCATGCGTCTTTTAATTATCCACAAACCGTTGGTACAGTTTAACGTTAGCAAGATGCTTTCAAGCGAATACTATCGCTAATTACCGAAGAAGGGAATATGGATCAAGATAGAAGACAATTTTTCCTGATTTCAACCGAATGTACAGAGATCTGATTTAACGTACGCCTCAACAGGTACGCTTCCAAAAGCCAATTAACTTCTAAATTTCAACCAGTTAGTTCTCAGCGACCGTTGTCAGGAAACATTTTACGAAGCAACCTTGTAGGGCCACTGCAGTTTATTATTTACATATCCTCAGCGATATAGACGTTACAAGTACTAAATTACAGTCCCAAGGGATATGCGGGCATACGTTGTGCCGCCGAAGAAACGAAATGTAATTTCTTGTGAACTACTAGAATAACTCGCGGAATTTTGTGACCTGTGGAGTATTTAGTCCAAATGAAAACTCTGAAAAAGATGGCGAAATTAAGTTATTTTTGTCAATAAGCAAAGTTGCTAAAAATAACCTATTTTTCATCTAGACTTTATTTGAACATTCTAACACCATAAATAAAAGAGAAGAGATTGCCAAATTCGGTCCTGACGTCTGACCAAAGTGACAAGTTAATTAATGTGGACTCCCAACTTGTTAGCTTGGCAACACAAAGCGACAACTGTTTTACAGAGACAAACCAGTTAATCCAAGTAACATAAACATCAAAAAAAAAACGCGCAACCACAAAAGCCGCCACCTGAAATTCAAATTCTAATTACCATTACCAGAAACGTGTTCAGACTCAACAAATCTAGCACCATCACAAAGAGAAATTATAACAATTTTTGAATATCAGAAATTGAAGAGATAGACTAGGAAAACAAATATTTGGACCGAATTACCCACTTTCAATGAGTTTCCGTGGAAGAAATCAGCATTAATCGACAAGCAAAAGAATTATCAACGGACAAATTAAGGGCCGTTTACAATCGTGTTCTGAGCGCTTTAGACGTATTTACGTTTTTGTGGTATGAATTGCATGGATATGCGGACAAAGCTGCAATATTGTTCCAATAAAGCTATTTTCCTCGTACTATCATAGGTGATCATCGACTTTTGAAATGATGTCAGAACTTGCAACCCCCTTTGAATTGAAACTGAATCATGCGTCTTTTAATTATCCACAAACCGTTGGTACAGTTTAACGTTAGCAAGATGCTTTCAGGCGAATACTATCGCTAATTACCGAAGAAGGGAATATGGATCAAGATAGAAGACAATTTTTCCTGGTTTCAACCGAATGTACAGAGATCTGATTTAATGAACGCCTCAACAGGTACGCTTCCAAAAGCCAATTAACTTCTAATTGCAACCAGATAGTTCTCTCCTACCGTTGTCAGCAAACATTTTACGAAGCAACCTTGTAGAACCACTGCAGTTTATTTTTTACAAGTATGTCCTCAGCGATATATACGTTAAAAGTACTAAATTACAGTCCCAAGGGATAGGTGGGCAAACGTTTTACCGCCAAAGAAACGAAATGTAATTTCTTGTAACCTACTAGAGTTACTTGAGAAATTTTGTGACCTGTTGAGTGTTTAGTCGAAATTAAAACTCTGAAAAAGATAGCGAAATTATGTTATCATTGTCAATAAGCAAAGTTGCTAAAATTAACCTAATTTTCATCTAGACTTTAAATTGAACATCCTAACACCATGAATAAAAGAGAAGAGATTGCCAAATTCTTTCCTGACGTCTTACCAAAGCGACAAGTCAATTAAAGTGGACTCCCAAGTTATTAGCTTGGCAACAGAAAGCGACAACTGTTTTAAAGAGAGAAACCAGTTAATCCAAGTAACATAAACATCAAAAAGAAACGCGCAACCACAAAAGCCGCCACCTTAATTTCAAATTCTGGTTCCCATTACCAGAAACGCGTTCAGACCCGACAAATCTTGCACCATTACAGAGATATTATAACAAACTTTAATTATCAGAGACTGAAGAGATGGACCAGAAAGACAATCAAAAGGACCGAATTACCTTCGCAAATAAATTTTCCTGGAAGAAATCAGCTTTAATTGACGAGCAAAAGAATTATCAAAGGAGAACTTAAGTGCCATTTACAATCATGTTCTCAGCAGTTTAGACGTTTTAATTTTTTGGTCCGAATGGCATGGATATGCGGACAGAGCTGCAATGTTCTTCCAATAAAGCTATCTTTCTCATAATTTCGTAGGTGATCATGGACTTTTGAAATGATGTCAGAACTTTACAACCACTGAAACTGAATCATGCTTCTTTTAAACATCCACAAACCGTTGGCAGAGTTTAACGTTAGCAGGGCGCTTTCATCTGAATACTATCGCTAATCTCCGAAGAAAAATGTGAAAATTGGCATAACTTTGTACCTTGGCAGCGTCTCTTCATAATACGTACCTCGCAGCAATAAATTGTGGTCTTTCCTTTAATTTTACTCCATGGTAGAGAGCCCATTAGGCCTTCGATTTTCTAGGAAAGTAATAGAGGAAGTAGAAGTCAACCGTGAATTTTTGAATGAATTACAAGTTGCCATGATGCAAATGTTAATTGAAAACAAGGACACATTAACAACGGCATATCTGAAGTACAAGAAGATTACGATCAAAATGCTGCGGCTAGATCAATTCAAGAAAAATTGTTCTGTTTACTTAAACCAAAAATGCTTGGGCAATCAACAGTAACAGCTTCTGCAGAACAGACATGGTTCCTGCTTTATATACTGCGAAAAAGCCCTTACTGTTTCAAAATATCTTGTATCATCTTGAAAATATCATAATCTGGAAAGCTTTTACGAATTACACTAAATTATTCCACCGGATTAGGTTGAAACCTATCTAGTGTTATTCCTGAAGATCTTGAATTATTGATCCCCAATACCTTTTACCTCTTCCACCCCGCAGAAAACACATTGAACCTCTGCTCGTTCATAAACGTATCTTAAAAAAACAATTGTCAACCGGAAAAAGTTGGAAACAATAAAAAAAATCCCGTTACGGTTTCGAATACCATTAAATAGCTGTAAAGGAGATCCTTTGCATTTCCTACCTTTGACTTGTTAAATTAGGAAGACACGATTCCTAAACTATTCAATGAATCTAGCCTTAGGAGTTCTGATGAACCCATGTAATTTGGCTGTGGTACCTGAAAAAGTAGTTAGAATCCCGGTACACCCGCAACTTAGGAAATAAATTAGAGTTCAACGAGCTGAAAATCGTTTCTTCACCCATTTGTTTCTTCATCCTCAGATGACAAACAAAAGGTAATAACAGCACCCCTTTCGCCACAACTGGGACCTCAGCAGGCGCATCAAAAAAGAGCACTTGTTTGGATCACTCGACATTCACCTTACAAAGTAGTTATTGACCCATCAAAACAAAACACCAAAATTCTTATATGCAGTTGAAAATATTTACCAGCTGAAGACCGCAGAACTGAATAAAAAGAACTCAGAGAAGAAAATATGAAATGCCATTAAATGCCCAACAAAGATTAAAGCAAGCAGAGAAGATAGAAACTATCAAACAATCAGCGTGCTCAGTGCACCAAAGTAAAACGCCAAAATAGACTTAGCTTGCCCAAGTAAAATCAAGTTTTTCAAAAAAAACACAGAAAAGAAAAATGCAGAATACAGCAAACACGGTCATCATACCCAGCAAAACTTGAATAAGTGAATCGTCTGATGATCTCTATTACATTAATGCCCCAAAACTCGCGAAATACCTCCATTTTCTATCAGATATATATCCTTCAATGTCCATGTTTATTTGCTCATTGCGTATCAGAAAAGTTTCCTATGGCAAAAGGCTTTGCAAAGCAAAGAAAATGTTTGTACCCGGACGTCTCATTTATTAGGGTGATACCTGAAAATCGACACCTAAAATTGATATATAAAAATCGGATCAGTCGTCCCATACATTGACCCCATTTTTTATCGCTATGTCTTCATTTCAGTCACCATGCGTATGAGTCCTTGTTATAAAGCATTTCTGAGCTAAGGGAAGTAGTCGAAAATGAAGAAATTGGTCACTAAAGCTTTCCAAAGCCAGTTTTTTGGTATCCAGTTTTTTCGTATCCAAAATAATTAACCAAAATTAAATTTTTATAGGGCACTGCATGATCCAGTGCTAACCTAGTTTAATCATGTTAGAGTAGCAGTACCCAGCAAAAACTCTTGGAACCACTAGTTTCCTGTTTAAGTCAACATTTTGCAAAAAAAAAAGAATCAAAATCTACAGACCGGACTCGTATCATCTATACAGTTATCTTACCCGCTATAGACATCATGCAGTCTTTTAGAACTAATTTAGTCAGCTAGAACCCTTTCCACTAATTACAGTGTACCCGAACTGCACAAAAATGAATGTTGATAGTGAAAATTTCCTAAATTTATGTATTTGAACAAGGAACCTGAAAAATTATTTTCTGGCCGAAGCAGACCGACTAGTGAGGAAATCAGTGTTCAATGGAAATCAGTGAAATTAATTGCAAGACTGTTCCAAAGCTAACAAAGGAACCAAATTTGGCGCCTAGTACACCATTATCAACTCGAATGCCTTCTCTGAAGCGTATGCGTGAAAATAATGAACACAACTGCTATAGCAATCTGGAGGGGCATAAAAGCAGTAAGGCTGATGGACGAATTGCTAGGTTTTTATTCTGGGCCTCATTAGTGATTCACAGAATGCAAGCAGTGCAGCCACTGAGGACCAGCCGTTTTGAAGTAAAGACTGAAGTGAAGAGTCTGGAACCTAGGAGTTCATCCAATTGTTTCAATAATGCGACGAAAAAGATCTGCATCAAATTACTGCAATAGTTTACACTTAAACACAGGATCCATTAACAAAACAGCATTAGGAATTAGAGGCACTAACATTTTGTTTTGAGTGTCCGCGTACCGTCATATGTTTAAATAAATCTTTGCTAAAAAAATCAAGTTTCGAATTTATTCAAAGTAAAAAGTGGCAAGGGTGGAGGTATTATGGATCAAATAACTGATGAAGTGAGCTTGATTGAAGAGCTGAAGTCAAGTTTAAATGACAGTCTTTTTTGGTAAACCCGAAGTCTGGAGGTTTAAGGACTACCTTGTTAGTAGTTTATAATCAAGTAGAGAAAACAATCAAAGCAAAAAAGATCATGAGCAGACGTTCTGCAAAT
The DNA here is from genome assembly GCF_964194025.1 of Convolutriloba macropyga. Classification (NCBI taxonomy): domain Eukaryota; kingdom Metazoa; phylum Xenacoelomorpha; order Acoela; family Convolutidae; genus Convolutriloba; species Convolutriloba macropyga. The sequence goes on along the minus strand of NC_134471.1, from coordinate 42,000,997 downwards.
GCATTGGTGACTCAAAACAAGTTTACAGATTTTTAAATGAGCTTAAGGGTGTCACTTCTAGAAACTTCAGCATTCTTTGCCTACTGAAAGATGGTAGACACATTGATGACAACCTAGATATCTCAAACGAGCTTAAGACTTCTTTTAGTTTTTCCTGTACCCACGAAAAGTGTTAAGCTCTTTGAAATATCTAAGTTGTCATCAATCCATCTTTCAGTAGGTAAGGAGTGTTACAGCTTTCAGAAGTGACATCCTTCAGCTCATTTAAAAATCTTTCTACTTGTTTTGAGTTTGCGAAGCTTTTTCAGAACTTTCTCATAGATCTTCGCTTTGTCTATACTTGATGATAAAATACTAACCAGGCAGTCTTTAAAACTCCGATTTTCAGGTTAACCACAAATTCTTTATTCAATTTTGAATTCCATATAATCTGCAAGTTATGATCGCGAGGCCTAATAAAATCTTATTTCGGATTTCTTTTTTAGTTTTACCTACTCCCACAAAAAGAAATTCGAAATTTTTTAGTCATCAGGATAAGTACTTGCAGGGTATGTGACTTAAGGAAACAAATTGCAAAGAGATTTTTCAATTATCGAAAGATCTCAAAGAGAAGTCATCTTGGGGAGTTGATAAAATCAGTACTATTTTAGTTTAAAAACAAGTTCCTTAACTTGCGAGCATCTTGTTTATCTTAAAAAAGTTTTTAAAAGACGGTAAATATCCGAGTATTCTAAAACAAACTAATTTTGTGCCTCTGCCTGGAGAAGGGTGGGGCAAAGCACAATATTAAAAACTACAGACAGATTTCGCTACTTGTTGTGTGGAGTAAAGTTTTTGACGCGTTATTTATACTCGATTTTACGCGTACTTTGAAACGTTCGATTTATTCCATCCTAGTCAATTTAGTTTTCGAAAAACATAGCATAATTGACGCTATTGCAAAATTAACGGAAATAGTCCTGGCGAGCCGTTATTTCCAATAGGACATTTTTCATCGACGTAAAAGTTTTTGATACTTTTGACCACCAGATCCTGTTACGTGAATTTGATCTATATGGTCTAAGATGGGTTGGCCTAAGTTGGATTTGTGATCATTTATCGAGAAGACGACAATGTGTTTCAGACAATAATTGCAACTCCAGCTGGCTGCTGCTCAACTGGTGTTCCACAAGGCTCGATTTTTGGTCCACTCATTTTTTGATATACTTAAATGAATTTCCATACGTGTGCGAAGTCGGCAGAACTTTTCTTTGCAGATAGAAAATTTGCAAAAGCTAAGAGTGTTATTGAATCAATGCAAAAGCATTTAGTCATTGTAGAAAAATTACTCAATGCCAACAGGCTGTCCTTTAATGTGTTGATATGTGGCTGTCAACTTTACCGCCCTTGAACAACTAGTTCTATTACAGAAAAAAATTGACTCATTTTGTTTGGGAATTACACAGAAAGTGTAAGTATCTTTTTGAAAAGTACAAGGTCTTTATCACGCAAGAATTACATGTTTACGATTTTCATAAATTTGTAGTTAAAATAAAAAGATGCGAACAGATATTTACTTCTAAATCCCGATCAAACAATTCAGCGAAAAGGTCTTTGAAATGGTTTTTGAAAATACCAAAGTGTAAACGATAATTTGAAAGGATTTCATTGAGATACAGAGGTGCCAAGTTACTTATTTTTTAATCAAAAACATTGAGTTGCCATTTTATATTGATCAGCTTTCTGCATGTTTTTTTGTCAATTTGGCGCACAAGATCAGAGATAAGTACATTTTATCGAATATTGAATTAACAAAATCCAATCTAACTGATACCTTGGACGCAGTTTTTGAGAATTTTTTTTCTTTTTTTAGTAAAAGACAGCACATTATGCTTTAATTTTGTGTGACCGGGTTCTCTAAAGGGCTGAAAAGCTTAATCAAGAATTGTAAATTCCGTTAAATCTATTATCTGTACCAGATTTTTTGTATACAGCTGTAGGAAACTGAATGCCAGTGTTGAGTGATCCAATTGAAATCTTAGACTGTCCTCGTTGATTACCCTCTTTTTCTGTCTAATGTAAAGAACTGTACGTTTTCTGATCTTGAACCCTTTTAATAGGAAATTATGTCATGTTATATTTTATATTCATACTCAGAGAAATTAACTCTCTCTCTCTCTCTCTCTCTCTCTCTCTCTCTCTCTCTCTCTTTCTCGCACGCTTGCTCGCTCGTTCTCTCTCTCATCTGATTGTTTTTTTTTTCATCTGAACATTTGACTTTCGTCATCAAAATGGGATAACCAGGTAAAGCCCTGGAGGGCATTGTCTTCTCTGAGAGCCTTACGGTTTACTAGTCGTCGGAACTGTTTAAAAGACATTTAATCATGGCGTAAAGGGTGGTTTTCAGACTTTGACCAAGCCAACAGCTCCACCATTGTTCGAGAACAATTCACGCAACGTTGGTCCGTTATGTTTGATAGGTGGAGCCAGTGATCACAGTATAACTAATATTCAATTTCTTTGGAACAACTAAAGATTTGCAACAACTGTACTCCTCAAGGAAGGGTTTTTATTTTGGTCTGGGAGCCGTAGACCAGTACTGCAACAAAATGGCAGTATTGAAATTTACATACATCCAGCTAAATTTCCTTGAAATATCTCAAATCGAACGACCTGGGTAGCAGAACTCTCAGAGCTACGAAATAGGGGTTTACTGTTATAGGTATTACCGTGAAACTAAGTGTCGTGAAATTACTATCCTCCAAATCTGTGTATATTTCTCAAATTATACATAAGGTAATTGTGCAATGCTATTGTAGCGACAAAGCAATTTAGTTGATAAATAAGTGAGTTTATTAATGAATAATAAATTCCAATAAGTAGTTTCCCGAGTGTGACTATTGGATCTGATATGATCACTGTCGAGAAATTGGTTTTAATTATTTCCGAGATAAAGCTGCAAAAATTGCACACTGCAAATTTTTTCAATTTGTTTTTTCAAACCAAATAAGGTTTTTCCGCACAATTAAAGAAGCTTTCAAAAAATTATCGGTTTGCAGTGTTTAACTCGGAAACGGCGATGGCCAATATTTGAACAGCGAAGATAACAATTTCCGTAGTTAAAGACGGGATGAAAATTGGTTTGAGTTTTTTATCCTGTCAACTAACTATGGAACTTATATTGCTCCCTGTGCCACGCAGACTTGCACGAGCCGTCTCGATGGATGTTTGTTAGCTTTTGGCTCTTGGGTGTGGGCATGGTTTTTGCTTAGTGTACTTAAAATCTGCCACCCCTACGCCTGATGGTTTCAAAGGCTGTATGGGCGACAATTTCGAGAATATAAATTGTGAATTGATTTTTTGTTGAAGTCCGCATTGTTCGTTGCTCATGATTGTATCGTGTTTGGTTTCTCTGAAATTCTTTTTGAAACCTTTTCAACGGATTGTTTCATTATGACATCACTCCATTTTTAGATTATCGTAATATTACGTCATGGTTAAACAGTTTAGCCCGAAATATTTTGCCTTTGATGGTATTGTATCGCGACGTTCTAATTTCTGATATAATTCTTACGTACTGATTTGCAGAAGAATAAGTCAATAATAATTGCGATAAAATCCCTCTGATTTCTTCACTCGGTCAACTAAGTAATATTTGAGTTTCGCAAGTTTAACTTTTGTGTTGATAATACCGGTGGTATAAAAGGTACAGCATTGATTGCTTTGTTCATTATCTGCTCTGATTATTTGTTAGAGTAAACTGAGTTCTGGCAAGACAACCAGAAGTTAATTTACTTGGCTAAAGTTGAATGTGGTCCTAAATGATAATGCGATTCTTGTTCGAACAGTAATTGTAACTGAATTGTGAACACATTTTTATCATTGAGCAAGGTTTACGTTTCATTGCGACTAAAAAGAGTGCAGGTAAAGTTAAGCTTTAGCGTTACTGAAATTGCTGATTCTAACTGTCACTCTATTACATGAAAAAATTGTTTTGAGCAGCCTTTAATTTTAAAAAGCTCTCGTTTGTTTTGAGTTTGTTTTTTGTACCTTGGCGGGCGGTGTAAATAATGAAATTCTGAGATCTTGAGTAATCTTTTGAGTCTATTTCAGATAAGTTGATATCTCACATCAAATTGGACTAGAACAACCTAAAAGATCTACTTAATGTTTCGTGTCACACAATCTGTTTTCATATCCTAGGTCACAACACCTCTTTCTTTTGCCACTACACTAATCGACTGCTCCTCACAGACCACAAGATCCAAAAATAGCTGTCAATTGGGACCCAGATCTACCAAGCACCCTTCGCTCGAGAATCATGACTGTACCTCTGGCATCATTACCACAATCTGTACCTGGTATGTCTGGAACCAATTTCAGCACTGAAAACATGGATCAGAGCTACCTGAACCAGATACTAACCGGCTCTTATTGTGAATGGCCAGAGATTGTGCAATGGAGCTGTGCTAGTGACGTATCCGGGGCTTCTGGTTCTAAGCAACTGGGTTACTGTGTTCATTCGTCCCGCTGTTCAGATCCTGAATGCATTTTCTCGGAGCCCTGCGCAGTTTTGACGTATTTTCTTGCTCCTTTACTATTCGCATTTATTTTGTGTTTAGGTTCTGCCATCGTTGTGATGACGCCTTTCAAATATAACTTAAAAATAAGGTGGAAAGTTATTTATATGCTTACTTTGTTGGTTTGTTTTGCTGCATCGTTTGCAAACTTGGCGTTTTTTGTGTCCACTGTTGGAATAAAAGCGCCGAGGGTTATCGCGCTTTACTTTGCAGCTCTATCATTAGCTTTTTTGCTTTTGGTTATTAAGTGTTACCAGCGAAAGTTACAAATTAGAAGTTACCTTAACTTGGGCTTTGATTTGGGGATTCTATTCATCTACGGTGCAATTATAGGGCTGCAGTTATTTATTACTATCAAGTTTCCAGATTACTACCAAAGTACTTTTCTTACGAATGTAGCGACTCACGCTTTTGTGTTTGTTGTTCTATTAACAATTCTTTTGGCGCAAATTTACTCTGCAGTTTTGAGAAATGGCTTCACCAATTTACAGGAAGAAACCTACATAACAGATGGTTCGAGTCTGGGCGTGGGCGAGAAAAATGCGAGCGTTTTTTCGTACACCACAATTGGTTGGATAACCCCCTTAATGAACCGAGGTTGGTATGGCTATTTGAATAATGTGGATGATACATTTTTCCTCCCGGAATCTATAGACTTGCCCAGAGTGTCAGACCGGCTTCAAGCGCATTTGCAGACAGAATTGGAAAATTGCCGAGAAACTTTAGAAGCCGAAATTGAAGAAACGTACGGAGTTATGGCTGATGACGAGGAATCAAGTACTGATTTTGGAGATTATGATGAGAAAGTTGTGATTGTCGAGCCTCCTAAACGAGGGCTCTGTTGCACAGGGTGGAAGCGGCCGTCAAAGTTCTCGTTGATGAAAGTGTTTTTCCAAGTGTTCGGGTGGTCAATCGTTCCACAATTTTTCTTCAGAATTGCCAGTGATGGCTGTAACCTGGCAAGTCCTGTCTTCTTGAATTGGTTCATAACTTACCTCTCGGATACGAGTGAAGATTCGACTTTCGCAGAAGGAGCTTTTTACGGCTTGGCAATGATTGCTCTTACAATTCTGGGGACTGTGTTTGAGCAAATGTATTTCTACAGGAGCTGGAAAATCACATTCAGAGTTAGAGGATCTATCATGATCAACATCTACCGAAAGTTGCTTCAGGTGTGTTTCTTTTTATGTGCAACCCCCCCCCCCCCCCATCACCATAAAAATGTTTATTTTAATGGAATCGCTGAAAAAAAATAGTTCAATGGAGGACCACGAGATGTTAAAGTTCGTGACCTCAGCAGAGTCGAGTAATGTATTGAAATGCGAACTGTTATGAAATCTGGGTTTGTGTCGGAAAGTGTGACATTCTTGGATCTAATACTGCAGATATATGGCATTTTGAAACGTGCACAAATTGTTTGAGTTTCAAGTTCTTTTTCAAACTGTTGTCCCATGTGCTTGCAAAGCTGTTAAATGGAAAAGCGAGGGAGTTTGAAAAATTACCAGAGGGTATGTGGGTAGGTGTTTAGGTGAATCAATGTCAGCTAACCAAGTTCTCATCTGGAGAGATAGTGAACTTCATGAGTCGAGATGCCTTCAACATCTCCTACATACCACTCTACAGTCACCCCTTCTTCGCCATGCCTCTCAACATTATTGCAGTCCTCTTAATGCTCTACTGGCAAGTCGGTATCTCATTTCTTGCAGGGGTGGCTCTCTGTCTAATGTGTGTACCTTTCAATCAATGGCTTTCCGGTCGAATTATCAAGTACGATGTTCAGTATTACGAGCATAGAGATGAGAGAGTGAAGGTCATTACGGAGCTTCTTAATGGAGTTCGAACAGTCAAACTTGCGGCACTTGAGGACTTTTTCACTCGGAAGATTGCGAAGATTAGAAATAAAGAAATCTATAACATCAAAAGACTCAAATATCTGGATGCTTTCTGTGTATACATCTGGGCGGCGCTGCCTGTTCTGCTTGGTGTTGCCATTTTCACGTCCTACGCTAGTTTGGGTCACCCTGTCACCGCAGCTACAGTGTTCACTGTCTTGTGCTATGTGAACCTACTGATTGGACCACTGAACAGTTTCCCTTGGATTATGAACACTTTAATCGAAGCGTTCGTTTCATTCAAACGACTCAATAACTACTTTGCGTTGAAGAACTTTGACGTTGATGCTTTTTACTCGGAAACTGGGAATTCCACGCCATCTGATCTCGGAGAGCACTCGGAACACTCTGATGCGTCACCGAGAGGTCGTGAAGACAACCCAACTGCGGTGAAAATCCAAAACGCAGTCTTCTCATATGGCCGAAAAGGTGAAGAAATTGAGAACGTGAAATCTTTTATGGTCCGATTTTGTTTGCAAGCGTTGTGCATGTCTCACGAGGCTAAAAACCCGGACCCGGAGCCGAACAATAAAGGATTTCAGAAGCTGCAAAATATAAATTTGAACATAAATCATGGCAATTTCATAGGAGTGTTTGGAAAAGTTGGTTCCGGGAAAACGAGTCTGCTTTCTGCGATTATTGGAGAAATGAACAAACTTACTGGTGGTGTGAAATCAGCAGCCACTGGGCGTGGATTTGGCTATGTCCCACAAGAGTCTTGGCTGCAAACTGGAACTATTCGAGATAATATCTTGCTTGGATCTTGCTATGACAAAGCATGGTACGAAAAGGTGATTAAAGCGTGTGCTTTAGTCGACGATCTACATACATTGGCCGATAAGGATTTGACGCAGGTTGGTGAACGTGGTATAACTCTAAGCGGAGGTCAGAAAGCAAGAGTGAATTTAGCAAGGGCTTTGTATAAGAACTTTGACGTGTACCTTCTGGACGATCCAATGTCAGCAGTTGATGCTCATGTAGCTGCGCACATTTACAACAAGTGCATTCGAGGAGTATTGAAAGACAAAACCGTGATTCTCTGCACTCACCACGTGCAGTACTTACGCGAAGCTGATTCGGTTGTCAACTTAGAAGGAGGCTATATAACGGCAGTTGGGAAACCAGCCAAAGTGCTTCCAGAGAATTGTGGAGAAGTGAAGCAGGAGGAAAACGAGGAGTTGACTGAACATGTGCAGAAAAGAGAAGAGAGGGAACTGATTTTGCCCGAAAGGGAAAACCCTCACTACCAGGCGGACGAATTGGTTGATGAGGAAGAACAAGGTGAGCTCATGAGTGGTTTCTATTCTGATTCAGTACCAGTTATACTTAGATTCTATTCCAGTTTTCCGAGCATGGTAAGTACAAAAATGGATTTGACCTGTGAAAACACATGTGGAAAACCTCCAGGTGGAACACATGTGGTACTCCAGGTGTTGAAAAACCTAATAGCTCCAAACTCAACTAATTTAACTGGAGTTCAAATTTTGCACACAACAATATCTATTTGTTCTTTTGTGCTCCGAGCTAATTAACATGCATAATGTCGTTGAATAATTTTGTATCTTGTTTATTGCTCTGAAACAAAGTTTGGAGCAATTATATTAGTCCTGTTGTCTTTTCATGCGATTTTTCGTCTTCACAAACGAGATGAACAGGTAAAGCATATAGGGCATTTAGTGGCTGCTCTTACTAGTCTCTAAGTATGCGATTCACCAAAACTGTTGAGTCGACGTGAATTCATCGCGTGAAGTGCGGTTCTCAGAATTTCAACACCCCCCCCCCCCCCCTCCACTTCCAAAGCCAACTGCTCGTCGGTCTTTGATAGCCATTAGCCCGATGTTGTTCGGTTTACTTGCCTCATTTGTTAACGTCTTTTTACAGGAATTGGGGACGTTGACTGGAAGCTGTACTTGACCTACTTCGAAGCGTCGGGAAGAATCATGTGCATTCTGACCTTAATTGCTCTTGTGATGATGCAAGCGTCCAAAAACATCTCAGATTGGTGGCTCACGTACTGGACTGACAACATCAATGAAACTGACACAGGGTCCAGTAGAGCACATTCAGTAACGACAGAAGGATCAATTTACCGTGATTACCGAATTGGTCCCAGCCAAAACTTTTACCACATTAATTTTGTCAGTATTTCTCACGAAAATTCTGAAACGTACGAGCATCTTTCTTTACCATATAGAGTCTTGTCCAGCGCAACTGACGACGACCTTGACAATTACAAATACTATCTCCTAATTTATGGCCTGATTGCATTTGCTAACAGCTTCTTTTCCTTGTTCAGAGCGTTCTCATTTGCAATTGCCAATATCAGAGCTAGCATACGAATTCACGAAAAGCTGCTAGATTCAGTTTTGAGGTTCAGAAACTCCCTCTTTTCAACAACGCCAGTGGGACGAATTGTGAACAGGTTTTCATCTGACGTCAGTGTTTTGGACGATGACTTGCCCTTCATGTTCAATATACTGTTGGGCCAAACGTTTACAGCAATTGGGTTACTAGTTGTGATCTTAGGAAGTGTTCCGTACATTATACCGCTGGTCCTTCTAATGCTTGTCGTGTTCTATCGCTTGCAAATGTATTACCGAAGGACTTCGAGAGAGTTACGACGAATTGCAACTGCTAACATGTCACCAGTTTACCACCATTTCAACGAGTCACTTTACGGAGCGGCAGTAATCAAAGCAATGAGAATAAGCAAAGTTTTCATGGATGAGAACGAGCGACGAGTTATTCGTGCTAATCGAGGAAGATTCAACGAGCGAGCAGTTCAACGATGGTTCGGGATCCGAGTCCAATTGGTATCCGCAGTGGTTTTGATGCTCTCGATTGCCGTCGGCCTTTTCCAGAAACAATTCGCTCCTTCACTGATTAAAAGTGGGTTGTTAGGACTGTGTTTGAGCTACTGTCTGACCATACGTACAACTTTGACTCAGTTGCTGGCCACCTTTGCTGAAAACGAAAAGAATATCATTTCAGTAGAGAGGATTGCGGACTATTCAGACAGAAGCAAGTTTGAGAATTTAGAAGGGGAAATCAACACTGATTCATTGACGAATTGGCCTAATGAAGGTTTGTGCTTCAATTTTTAATGGTACGGGAATAAAGTTCTTATTTACGTCCGTCCAGTCGTAGTAAATGTCAAATAAATTCTCCTGTTTCGTATTAAAAATTTACTTGATCTAGTTCTTTGTTCCGACGAAATTTTCTTTAACTTGGAAACGGGTCTGAAACCAAAGTGAGTGCAATTCTTGTCAATTAATTTTTGTCATTTTTCGAGCCAGCTAATGCAAATATTATACAACAATGAGTCCGTTAATATATTTACGTAAAATAGTATGTTTTTAATCAGTAAGTTACTTTTATAGCCAGATGATTAAAGTTTACATGGCAAAAATAATATTTAATATATATTTTTATGTTTCAAATCAAGATGTGAGGTTCCGTGTTCTGCTAAACATAAAAGTAACTTCTGCAACAGCTAATTTTTCTGTGTAACGGTACAAATTCGATTGCTAACGCAGATGCTGCTTAAACATTCGCTTAGATCCTATTTAGATTGCGTTTTACTGGATAAACGTAGCGAAGTGATTTTCCATGTTCTCTTGATTTTGGAGAGTCAATTATCTCCCTTATGCAGGTTCGATCAAATTCGACGAAGTGACTCTGAGATATGGTGCCGATGAAACTAAAGATCCGGCATTGAAGAATCTCTCCATGAAAATTGATGGCGGTCAAAAGGTTGGAATCTGTGGTCGAACAGGAGCTGGAAAATCTTCGATTCTGTCAGTTCTGTTTCGTTTGGAAGAAATCTGCGGAGGAAAAATCTTGATTGATGGTGTTGACATTGGATTGGTTCCATTGCGGTTCCTGAGAGCCCAGTTGTCAATTATTCCGCAAGATCCTTTTTTGTTCACTGGTACAGTGCGAGAGAACTTGGACCAGTCGGAAGAAAGTGAAGCTAAGAGTGATGTCGACTTGTGGCAAGCGTTGGAGAGGTACGTCTTATATAATCCCTAAATTTAGCCTTTTTTGCCCTAATTAGGGACTCTCATAATTAGGGTCACATTCATGGCGTAATTTGCAGATAGAATTTTTCCAGCTTGGCTGGCTTGACTTAAAATGAAAGTCTGTTAAAGAAGTTTTATTATTCCGGTATTTTTTGAAGGAGTAAATACGATAGGTTTTTGTGCGTGTGAAAAGTTTTGGTCATTGTCGAAGCTTTACTAATGAATTTTTAAAATAGTCAATTAAATATGGCTCAATCCGTGTCGGCGTGTACGCGCACAAGCTGGTTTGGGCCTTAAATTAATCTATGGTCAATTTAGAGCTCACATGAAAGAAGCGGTTGAGAAACTGGGTGGATTAGAAGCGGAGGTTGGCGAGAAGGGACAGTACTTCTCTGCTGGTCAGAAACAGCTCATATGTCTCGCCAGAGCACTCCTTCTCGACACTAAGATCCTATGTTTGGATGAAGCAACAGCAAACGTAGACACAGAAACAGACTCTAAAATCCAGCAAACGATACGAGAGGAGTTCAAAAACAGAACAGTTATTACAATTGCGCACAGGATCAATACCATTTTGCATTGTGATAAAGTGATTGTTTTGAGTAAAGGGGAAGTTTGTGAAGAGGGGGAACCGATGGAACTGTTAGAACGGAAGGACGGACCTTTTGCTCTGTTAGTGGCACAATCAGGAACCAACACGCATAATAATAGCTGATTCTTTAGCTCAATTTTTAAACTACTCTTAAATGTGAATGCTGTAATTTATCAAATAGTGAATTTTGGTTAAATTAGAGAAACAAGAGAGTTAAGTTAGAACTCAATTTGGATTGCCAATACTCACATTTCACATTAGTTTCTATTAGCGTTTGTTTAGATCCAAACACTTTGTAGACCTAACTTTGTGGATATTAAATAAATCGATAGTATTCGTAAGTGTTTTTCTTTTCACCGTGGTGCTATCTGTTCAGCGACATTTATCTATTGATGGTGGTCATTATATAGAATCTATTTATTGCTTTGTCGTAAACTAAACGAGCACTCCAGCTCTAGACAGCTTAGAGTTAGAAGTTCAATAGAGAAAATGATATTTTTGTATTACTTTCACCGTTGTGTGTATACAGCAGTCACTTAGTCATTACATAGTATGTGTTGCTTCATGAAAATACTTTGCAATAAAATTTCACTGTCATCTAAAGTCATTTTTCTCATTTTTTGTGTTGTTTGTAGAAGTACATGAACGGCGTTGGAGCCATGTTCTGTTAGTTAAATGTATTTGTTGTGTAATATCAGTCTAGATGAAATTTTTTTGAACTGCAAATGGTTTGTTTTGCCATGTAAACATTCGGCGGTGTTAGTCAACTCAATATTTCTTGTCTAGACAACTGCATGTGGTTTTTACTCGCTAATCGGTCAATGAACTCATAGAGAACGAGTGTGAAAAGATGTCTAGACCTGATTTTGTTCGTTTTTGCAAGTCTAGACTACATAATTGTCTAGACAAGCTGTATGAACAGTTTTTGGTTGACTAGACATTTTAACGGTCAATGAACTTTACTTTTCGTTTGTCTAGACTTAAATACAGAATTTGAATTATAGACCGAGAAATGCCACCGCTGAATTGTAACTGTGTTGAGAAAATGAGAACTGCATATTGACGAGCTTTTCTGAAACAAGAACCGAAAATGGCGCCTTTTAAAAACGTTACATTGAATAAAGGCAGAATATAAATTTGATTGAGTGAGTGAGAGCTGTTTAATAGTGTTTATAACTGCCAAATCTTTGTTGTCTGTTATTAGTGTTACATAGGCACGCTATATCTACAGTACAATGATGAATAGTTTATTGAAAATCCATTGAATTTGAAAATTTTCTTTTATCGATCTGTTTTTCGTCTGTACAATTGAGATAGAATTGCAGTCATTGACTGCAACAGTATCAGTAGTTCAATGCATCTGATTAGATCACTCTATCTGGTGCCACAGTATCTGACTTGGTCTTGATATTGATCGATTAGTCTTGTAGCAGCATTCTGTTGTAGTTGTATAAATGTAACTGACATTGCAAAATTTTGTTTTTTTAAAATAACCGAGTGCTTGGATGTTGCCCAAGCCTTTATCACAATTGATATGAACTTCGTTTTATTCAAACTCTCCTGAATGAGCATTTACTGGCGTCTTCGATTCTTGGCATCATACTTGAAAAACACGATGTGAAACCAACGTTTGTGGGATCTATTCTGTCCCTCTCTCCAAGCTTAGTGGGCTGGGGGGGGGGGGGTTGGGAGGGAGGGAGGGAGGGAGGTTGGATTTCGAAACCGAATAGACCCGTTTTGTGAAATGACTCAAGTGCTCACCTTTTGCTGTTTTTAATAGCCGCACAGCGATAGCTGGGGCTATTATTGGCATTCTCTTGGTTTTTTACAATTCAAAGAATTTGAATTATATTGGGGCGCTGTCTTTTTACGACTGGAAGAGGAGTATTGGAGAAGTCCTTTTTTTTAATCAATTTTATTGGAGTGATTTTTGAAGCGGGAAATGAAACGCGTGAAAAAATTTGGAGTGATTTTGGCGCTGAACAAAAGTGAAGAGCGGAGCGAAAAGAGAGTGGTTTTTGTTCATACCGCTGTTTTTGAGAGAGCGAGAAATTGATGTGTGAAAAAATTTTCTCTAAGCGAGCGAAATTTTTTTGTTCACGTGTCATTTTAAAGCAGTTTTTTTCATTTGGTTTTGTTAAGAGGTTTGGTTATGATTTTGTTTTAATTTTAGGCTGGTTTCGGTAGTGGTTTGAAGGTTTCTGGAAATTCATATGAATTTTATGATAATTCGGTGGTTTTTAATGTATTTTCCTGATTCTCGGGCTAATTTTCGTTTTTTTGACGATTATTTTGTTTTACTGGCTGAAATGGGTATTGAAGAAACCCCATCTACTTGAGCAATATTATGATAACAATTGGTTACAGTTTTGTGGGTAAGAATCATTTTTTTGTTTGAGAAATATGACAAAAAAATGGCGAAAATTGGAACTATTTTTAATTTTTTGCAGTTTTTCGGTTTTTTGTTTTTAGCTAAGTTTCTTTGCTTATTATGACTTGCCTGTTGTTTTGCGAGCATCTGGATACCCTATTGGCTGAAGGGAGTTTTTCTTTGGATTTATATGTTTTCTGAAATATTAAAAAAAATTAACTTTTTCCAGTTTTTCAGTGAAAGTTGTTTTTGAGCTTTTTAAAAATAATTTAGCCTAAAGTATTTTTCAAAATTCACTAAAGTGGTTTTTGTAATTACTAGTTGGTTTGATGGAGTTATTTTGGCAGAGATAGTTTTTTTCGGGATCTCAATTTATAACAAAATTTGATCAGATTTTTTATATTTTAACAGATTTGATTTTATTGTTTTCTTTTTTGTTTCATGACTTTGTTTCAAGATAATCATAATTTAGTGAGGGCACGTTTTGTTTGATGAGTAGTTGGATGGCGTTTAAATGGATTTTCACTTCGAGTCGTTTCCGGAATTCGTCCGGCTATGTTTTTTTTTAAGATCTGTTCACACATTTTCATGATTTCTGAAGTCAAATTGGAGTAGTAATTTTGGTCACGCCGAAACAGGAAGTGGAGCGAAAAAGCGAGTGGTTATGCGGCGTGAAATTTTTTGCTGTAAATTTGAAGTAGAGTGAGAAAACTGTTTCAACAAAAATTCGCTTTCTCGCATGCGAATTTTTGTTGAAACAGTTTTTTGTTCACATGCGGCAATTTCACTTTGATTTCTACTGTTTTTTCGATTTTTTGGATCGGATTTTTTTCTAAGTGGTTTTCCCAATCCATTCATAGTTCGTTCTATGTCTAGTTTTCTGTTTAGTCAATGAAAATTCTTTGAATTGTAAGTCACGACTTGTCCTGCTATGTTTTTTTTATTTCGTCGTCATGATTTTTGTTACGACCATATGACGTCACAGCCACTTTTTGTTCATTCGTTCATGCAATTTCAACTGAATTGCATGTGTGACGTCATTTTTCGCTCTTAGTGGAGCGAGTTTTTTTGTTCATGCGTGTGATTAAATTTTTGGTCACACTTGACTTACCTCACTCTCAAAAATGACTTCCTCACTTTGAAATTGACTTTTATTTTAATTAAAAGAGATAAGGTCAAATGGGTGTGTGTCACTCTAAATGAAGGTTATTTGAGATCAGCTAATAGAGACAGCAATAACTTATACAGATTTTCTTAATCAAAGAATTTTCTTATACAAATCAACCTAATCAAAATATAACAGATCAGCCTTCAATAAAAATTAATTTTTTTGGTCTGTCTTTTTTACTGTTTTTTAGACTGCCGATCTAAGAATCTATTGCGGCTATTTTTTGGCAATCTGCCAGCTATGTTTGAATATTTACAAAATAGTGTTCCAGTATTTTTTTAAATGAATGTTTAATTATGGCTCTCCAAGGAATTTCGCAAAATTTAATGTGAACATGAGTGTATGAAGGAGGATAAATAGGTTCTCGTTGTAGTTAGGCGCACAACGTGGAGTTTTGCTATTTTACCGGTTTGCTATTACCGGTTTGTTTTTTTTTCAGCTGAAAGTTAATTCAGGACTTGAAATGTGGCTTCTTTTTATTAGGACATTGACTTTTGATATAGAACGTTGACCTCTGTTATCGAACATTCGACTTTAACAGTAGCGAGTGGCGTAGCTTCCTAATATTTTTTAATTAGGAACTGCTTGTAATGTTTAAGGTCGAATGGTCAATTTGAGAAGTTTTCTTTACATAAAGGTCCTATTCTAACCCCGACACCACACCTACCTACCTGCACCACGTAAACCTACCCCAGCACCTGTACCTACCAGCACCCAAGCACCTACCAAAACACCCTCTTCCCCTAGCTGCGCCCAACCAAACCCCCTCCTTGCACCACCTGCAAGCTCATGCCTCTCTCACAGCCCTCGCCCAATCTCATGCAATCCATATACTCACACTCCTAAACAAAAAGTTGAATGTGAAATTTCAAACTTTGCTATTTTATCAGGCAATTATTTTTTCATTATTCTAATTTCAATTATTCTAAGGGTTAGTTTAGGATTATCTTGCACGGCTTTATGAAATTTTTCAGGTTTTCAACCGGCCTTTTTTTGAGCTGAGACAACTTGGTCAAGACTTCAACTTTTTGATCATTATTTTCTTTGAAAACTTTTTCTTCCGATTTAAGAAAGCTTAGTTCAGAGCTGATTGCACGGCTCTTCTAATCGTTTCAGAAACTCTACTGAGTTTCTTCTTCTTAGAGGAAGTTTGTTCGTGAGTTGAACTTTGACTTTTCTTTTCAAACATTGACTTCTGCTTAAAAACTCGGATTTCTGTTTTCGCAATTTTGACTCTAACAATGGCTGAGTTTGTAATTTATAGTAATTAGAGACCGCTTTTATGTTTCCAGGTAAAATTATCATTTTGTGAAGTTTTGGTCCAATAACTGTCTCTCCTCCCTAATCAAACTACAGACCGACCCCCGCCTGCTAACTCCCCGCGGCCCTCCACCTAACCCATACCCCTCCTCCCTCAGGCCCCTAATAATTTCCTGAACTTACCCTACGCAAAAAGTTGTGTTCGAGTTTAGAACTTTTTCTCTATTTTTATTTGGCGAATAGTGTTTGGCCATAGTTCTAATAAAGGTAGGGATAGTTTAGAAATTACAGTTTCGAGGTTTTGACTTGTTCACGATTTGGCAACTTTGTTCACGACTTGAACTTCGACTTTTTCTTATCATTGATTAATTGCTCTCAAACGAAGTTTGTAGCAATTATATTAGTCCTGTCGGTCGTTTTTTATGCGATTTTTCGCTTGACCGATTTTTCGTCTGACGCTTTTGACTTTTCGTCCTCAAAAACGGGATAAACAGGTAGCGCCCAGCGGGCATTAAGTGCTCTTAGAGCCTTTCAGCTGTTTCAGCTCAAACTGTTTTGGAGACTTATACTTATGGTGTGAAGGGTGGCTCTTAGAGGTTGAGACCCCCCCCCCCGTGGCTAGCTACTGACAAAGCCAACCGCTCGCCGGTCGTTTGAGAGCAATTCGCCCGACGTTAGTCGGTTATGTTTTTTATTTTAGGTTTACTTCTGATCTCGAACATTTGACTTCAATAGCTCAGCTTCGAATGTAAAGTCATTAGCAACTGACGGTAAAATTTAAGGTCAAGAGTTACATTTTAGAAGTTATGACCCACCAAGGGTCCTCCGCCTCCCTATGCAAGCACCAGACAACCCTTCATCCCCAACCAAAGCCTCCTACCCCCTCACCCAGATCCCACCCCTTTCTACCTACAATGAAAGCCTATTTATACCCCTACGCGCCACAACAAACTTTCAGCTACGCTCAGATTTCTCCTGCTCAACAAAAAACAGCCCGCACCTACTCAACAGCAAATTAATAGATTTCTTCCGCGTCTTTTCAAAAGTTTTCTACAGTTTCCGCAGGCAATTAGTTTTCGGTTTTGTTTTTAGTTTGATCATTTAGGGAAGCTTAGTTAAGAGCTTATTGTCTGGGGAAACTGAATTGAGAGTTCCAGCGAATCGTGGCCTGAGAGCTGTAGACAAACAAAGTATGCAACTAATAACTTGATTTAACTCTGGCTCTGTATTTCTATCCGAAACAAATATTGTGCATATGGTGTCACCTAATGATTAAGGTTTATAATTCGATTCAGTTTCAATTGAGTTTTTGTAGATTTGCTTAAAATTGTTGCTCATTTTGCCACGATTTTGTAAAGTTATTACTCTGCTCCTTTTTTTATCAGCATTTGTATTCTGTTATTCCTTTCTATTATAAGGCATAAAAATTTAAACATGAAGTTTTGCAAAACAATTGTATATTCTACGGATATTTGTTTGATTAATTTTGATTAGATGATTAAGCAAGTACAGAAATGTGCTGTTTGAGGGGCGTGGTTGTTCAACGAATCATGGCTTCAGAGCTGTAGAGAATCAAAGTATGCACATAACCTGAATTAACTCGGAGTCGCGTCTTTCTATACGAAAGAAAATTAAGCGTATTGTATTAAAGCGAATTCTTTGGAATTATAGTTTAGGTTTATTTCAGATTTCGTAGATTTGCTGAAAAAGGTGCTCATGTCACCAAGCTTTTGTTAAGTTACTACTCATCTTTCTATTTTCAGTTTCATATGTTTTCAATTCGCTGTTATATTCAAAACGCCTTTTCAATGAAACTTTTGTATGAATTAAACCAATCAGATTATGAAACACATACAAATAATTAAGTATAGTGTTTTCAAATTTCAATAAGAGTTTTTGAAAATCTTATTTTCTACGGATACTTTTTTGATTGATTTTAGATTTTTTCGTTTGAAAATTTACTTTAGAACATAATTAATGAACGAAATATGTGGCATACATAGCACACAATTCCGATTCCTGAAATTCCTCCTGCACAATCGAAGCAAATTTTGATTTTGTCTGGAGGCCATATTATTTTAATATTTCGCTGTAAAATTTTCCTTTTTACTTGCAGGAAAAATCCATCTTGAGCACGGGCGAGCAGATGGCTAGTGTTGATTTTACAAAACGTGTTTATAAATAACTATGTAGAACGCAGGTCAGTAGGAATGGAACTGAAATATTTAAACTCTTAGTGCGGGAAACCGTTTCTTTAAGTTGATAAGTTTCTCAACAACTGATTTTTCCAGACACTCGAGCTGTCGCTAGAGATATATGAAGTTGAGTGAAGCATGTCTTGCAACGAGCATAAGCAACCAATAATTGGTTTGTTCATGCTCCACTTTTGTAAACTCCTATGCTTCAACTAAAGTACTACTTTTTCTCTTTCTGCGATGAAGACAATTATGATCAGATTGAAATGGATATCGACAGTTGATACATTGAAGACAAGATATAGAAGCGAAGACAAGAGATCACCCGGTCTATTCAAAGACAAATTTGGATGATGAGAGATAATTTTTTGTGCTCAAAAACTTACTGTCGCTGCGATGAAACAGAAACCTTTATAATTTCCAGTAATTTTCTCTACAAAAACATCTAGGAGCCCCTAAGCAAGTACTTAAATGTGCTGTTTAAGGAGCGTGGTTGTTCAACGAGTCATGGCTTTAAAGCTGTAGACAATCAAAGTGTGCACCTAATCACTTGAAACAACTCGGACTCTCGTATTTCTATCCGAAACGAAAATAATCTGCGTTTTGGTGTTAACACTAAGCCTTTAGATTTATAATTTACCGCAGGTTTTGTAGGTTTTCTTAGCATTTTTACTCATTTCAAAACGATTTTGTATAGTTATTATTAATCTCCTTTTTTCAGTTATATGCTTTCAATTTTATATTTTCAAAACACAAGTCACGTTTTGCATAGAGTAAACCAATTATATATTGAAACACACGCAAATAATTGAGTGTGGGGTTTACAATTTTCAACAGCAGGTTCCGAAAGCAATTTTATTTTCTTCAGATACCTGTTTGATGAGTTTTAATTAGTTATTTAAAAAACTGATTTCGTACTTATTTTTCGATTTGTTACGTAAATGTTTAATTTGAAAAAATATATTCAATTGAAGCCTTTCGAAATTAGATATTGTCAAAATATAGTACAATTAAACTGAAACTAGCTTTAAACTGGATTCTTACCAAAAAGACAAAAGTTGAAATAATATACGTTTAATTTTCGATGATGTGTTGATATTCGGTGGCAGTTCTTTGAGAATAATTTTAAACTGGATCTTAACTTAAAATTTAAAAGAGAAAAAATCAGTTATTTATTTGCTATTTCTGGCATGTAAACTGATCGCTTGATGTAAACTGATCGCTATTTATTTGCTATCTCTAGCATGTAAACTGATCGCCTGCGATTATTCTTTCATTAATGTTTTGACTGGTTTGCTGGAAATGTCAAACCAATAGGTATGAGATATTTATTTGAGGCGAGAATAACAGAAGACAATGTGAGAATTTTTTTTTACTGACGGTTCAAGTGACGATAAAATTTAAGCACTCCATTGGTGTCCGATTGATCTACAGTTCAAGTAAACAGAACGATGAAAAAAATGTTTGAACATTAACCTCAAAAATTTAACCTTTTAAAATTAAAAATATGGTTAAAAAATTCACCTCTTAGACAAAGTTTTTAGAAAAATAGAAAATCAGATTTTTTTAAGTTTTGCGCAAAGTTATAGTATACCATGTAAACGTTCCTCATTACAACCCCCAATTCATGTGTTTGTATTAAATAAATTAACGGAACTTCTTTAAAAGACTTCCAAAAACATCAGTGGGAAAGGCAGCCATTTGAGGAAAGAATCAAACAAATTTTCTCAACTTCCTTCAGACTTAAATTGGCTTCGATGTTTATGCTGTCGAATTTTTTTCAGAGTTCTAATATAAATAAGTGTCTATTGCAGGCCTTCTTATGCTTTTATTTCAAATTAACGGGTAAAGCTGTTTTGTGTAAATAGAAAACACTTTTTTTGTCTAAACTACTGTAAAATACGGGCATAAATTGCTTTCATTAAGGGTTCTCTACGGGTGATTCGGCGAATTGGTCACATATGGAGTTTTTCTAAGAAGAAGAGCAGAGAAAAAAGAATAATATGCAACTCCAATCGCCTTCGCAACTTGGGCTTGGTTGATTTTAAAAACATATTTTTGCCAGTGGACTGAAAATTGATTGAGTTATCAAAATAGAGTTATGTAATTGAAATACCAAATTTTCAGAAGCAAAATGTTTAAAAAACTGATTTCGTACTTATTCTTCGATTTGAAACTAACTTTAAACTGAGTTCTTACCAAAAGACAAAAGTTGAAATAATATACTTTTACTTTTCGATGATGTGTTGATATTCGATGGCAGTTCTTTGAGAATAATTTTAAACTGGATCTTAACTTAAAATTTAAATGAGAAAAAAATCAGTTGTTTATTTGCTATTTCTGGCATGTAAACTGATCGCTTCACTTTTATGCTTGTCTAATGCAAATTTTTTTTTTGCTAATGGTTGCTCTTGCCAAACTTCAGTTTTCTGAGTAGCAGCTTTTTATTGAAATTTTTTGACAATGCATGAGGTTTATCTGTTGAAGTCATTTTAAAATGAGGCTTGAGATTTTCCTCAGTTTTTAAATTAAAGAGAGCTGCAATCAATGTTGTTCCAAAAAATGGCTTCAATTTGAGTTTTGCAAAGCTGATAGAAAACAAAAGAGCCTTTCTTCGCAGAACAAAGAAAATTTTTTTGACAAACTTGAAACGTATGTTCGAGCATCGGTGCTACGCAGTCTCGCGCGAGCTCAATTGTTAGTTATAGTGAAGGAAAATTCACGTTCGTTGCTCTCTTGAAATTTTTGAGGTTGCCTTATTACTTTTGGGCTCCTAACTACCAAACTTTCATAGGAATTGATACGTCTGGCGAATATTTTTGGATAGTGATAAAATAGTGTTCTTTTTCAGTAAGAGAAATGGAACATTGGCATTGATCAAGAGAAAAGCGAGTTGAAATGAGCCTAAATAACGATGCAGAGCCTTCTAATATAAAAAAGGCTGCGCGTGTTTTTGATGTCAATGAAATGTTTTCCCTAGCCCGAAAAACGGCTCAGGATATTTGCGGTGAAGCGAATGTGAAGCTGGATTTCGATGCACAACCATCAGAATCCAAATCGGGCAGCAAAAGGTATGGTGAAGGAGAGAGTAGTTCTGATTCTGGAGGCACTTCAGGAGAGTCGGAGAGTGAAGAGGAAAACGATTTGATAGGACCTTTGCCGGACGCTTTTACGTCACAAATAATCGCAACAGCAAATAATGTGAAAACAAATGCAAACTCTATTTCCGAAAAGCTAAAGTCGCTATCACAAAACCGCAGTGCTAATGAGGACGAAGACAGCTCGGATGAAGAAATAACTGTCATAGAGAATGAAAGTTTAAAAGATCGCATTCCTATTTCTAATCGAGTTTCCCTAACTCATGGAACGAAAACAGTTTCAGCTCTTGCATTGGACCCTGCTGGGGCTAGATTAGTGACAGGTGGTTTTGACTACGAAATTAAAATGTACGATTTCAATGGTATGGATAGCAACAAGCGTGCGTTTAGATCTCTCACGCCATTCGAGTGCCATCAAATACGTTCATGTGCGTTTTCCTGCAGTGGTGATCAAATTTTAATTTGTTCAGGCAGTGCTCAAGCCAAAATATTTGATAGAGATGGTCATGAGATGTTTGAGTGCTGCAAAGGTGACCAGTATTTGGCAGACATGGCAAGGACGAAAGGTCACTGCAGTATGTTGAATTGCGGTGTTTGGAATCCGAAAGTGAAGAATGAGTTTTTGACCTGTTCTTATGACGGGACCATGAGAACGTGGATTTCGGATAAGAACGCTGCACGCCATGAACATAAAGGTAAGTTGGCACTGAAAAAATTCGCTATGTTGTCTTCTTGACATATACTGTCTTTTCATATGCATAAGGGTATATATAACAAAGTACAATATCCATATTCTTTGAAGCCACCATAAGAACTAAACCAAGAGTACAATTATCACAATCGATAATTTACTTTTTCTATTACTAGTTCTAGTTAATAGCACCTCCATATTTTCAAGTTAAAGCTCAGTCAGTGCTTATTCTTAACTATTATTCTAACATATCTATATTCACGGCACAAATTATTAAATCAATTGTAATAATTCCAAAACGTTCTTTTTGCATCGAGAAATAATTTTTTATCAATGCGCCAAGGAGTTGTGCTTAAATGTGGTAGGTCAGAAAGCCGGGT
Source organism: Convolutriloba macropyga (assembly GCF_964194025.1). Classification (NCBI taxonomy): domain Eukaryota; kingdom Metazoa; phylum Xenacoelomorpha; order Acoela; family Convolutidae; genus Convolutriloba; species Convolutriloba macropyga. The sequence goes on along the minus strand of NC_134471.1, from coordinate 41,978,769 downwards.
CGAAAAAAGCGGGTAGGTTTGAAGCGTTAATTTTTTCAAATTACCTTTAAAGTGGAGATTTTTGGTTTTTGAAAGCAGTTTTTTCACATGCGGCAATTTGTCTTGTTGGTGGTCAATAATATAAGTGAATATTAATAGCCGCGTCAGCAATTCCAAGCGGCTATTATTGCGCTCCTAATTTTTTTACCGTCTAACAGATTTTTGTTTCGTCTTACACTGACTTATTGGAATTGACTTTTTATTGACTTCAGTGACTTCTACTGCCTTGCAGTTAAAATTGGTGTTCGTGACGTCATTTCTGCTTTTAGGTCAATTGCCGGACTTACCTCACTCAAAAAATGGCTTCTGAACTCACTTATGGAACTTTAAGTTTTATGAACATTTACTAATTAAAGGTCAATAGTGTGCATCTAAGTAGGGCCAAACTTATATGCCCTAATTCCTGAGTAATAGAGTCTTGAGTTTTAATATCGAATATTAATTTTGCAAAAGCTCCATTAGGGATTTTTCCCTGTAGAGCAAATGTATCTCATCAAAATGACAGTCCAATCTGCCGGCTATGTTATTAAATTTTTGGACCAGTTTGCAATTACTGATTTTATGTTATGCATTCATGCATCCGGTACATGAGTTAAGCTCTCACTTTTTCTACTCTTTGATTTTTGCTCCTTTTTTATGTCTGTTTTCTTATGACTTAGTGTCATTAATGACAGATCTAGTTGGTTACTGTTGAGGCATAAATGAACCCAATTGAAAGTTCGAGTTTATGGCTTGTTCTTTTTTCATGACTTTTACATGGTTTGTTCTCAAAAATTGTTAATGATTTTTTGCAAGTATTTGCACTTTTTGATGTCTATTTAATTTCATTTGGAACGAGTCTCATAGGTTGTTAATTTGGTTTTTGTTTCAGTTTAAAGATCGCGCTTTTATAACGTTGGCACTAAATGTTTTCAAGTCATTTAATCGAATTTTTGCTAGTATTTTTTGTTCAATTTGATGTCTTATCTTTTAGTCTCGATTTTGACAAGCATCATCTGTTGCAAATTAACCATAATAATTTTTCCAGATCGTAATTATTGCGTCTTATCGCATATACGTTTTTCATTTTCAAAAACTTTTTGAGTTTTTTGGATTTGTTAGTATTTGCTTTTCTTTTTTTTCAGTCTTATCACCTAATCTCATGACCGGTTTCATCGGGTACTAGTTACAAATATGTGGATATAATAGTCTATTATGTTCTTAGTAGTCGTTTTTAAGATTTTGATGTTTTCTTTTCGAATAATAAAATTGATTTTTTTAGTCTAGCAAGTTTTTGTTTATTTGTGGTTTAATCATTTAGTCTAACAAAACCGTTTCTATGGGCCTTCTAATGCGGTGTAATCTTTGTCAATCTATCGGCTTCGACTTTTAGCTAACGCTTTTATTGGCTGAAATATCGGTTTTTTCGGTTTGTTTGAGTGATTTCCTCGTCTTACCTGATCTTTCCTTCATTTGTAGCGCTATTGCTGCTGGCTTTCAAAGTTTTTCTTATTTTTGCCAATTTCTTTAATTTTTGCCTCTTTTTTTGTTCTGTCTGTTGTTGATTCCCGCAGAGTAGTTTTATTGTGCACTCATTTTAAAGATGCATAGATTCAATGTTTTCAGAAAGTGTTGTTGTTTTTAAACATTCTTTAAAGACTAATGCCCGGAAAAGGAAATTTTCTAATTGTATTTAGGTTTCATTTTTCGTTGTTCGTTTTTGCCCATAAAGGATCATAAGCTTCGTTGACTGTCTTAGATTGATGTTGCTGTAAAATATTAATTATCAGGTCATCATTTAGTTCAATTCTTTGATTTGTTATTCAGGACTTGTACGGCTAAGTTTAATTAATTAGTTGTCTTTTAATTTTTTTGTTAAGGCCATATGACATCGCATCAAGAATTCTAAAGTCCATCTTCTTTCGGGGGCTTTTACTACTCTACTGTTGAATTTGTGTGCGTTACATCATTTGTTACTGTATTCTATATAGATTTTTAGCTCAACGGTGTGATTAGTTTTTTGCGGATACATGACTTCACAATCACTTAAGTAACCTCTGCACCCACTTTTTAACTATAAATTGAGTAAGTAAACTCTAAATGAAAGCGAGTAGAGCTCATCCAAGTGTTATATTTATGAGACTATATTACTTGAAAGGAATCTATTATGAATTGCAGGTCCTTGGTTTTAGTGACTTCTTTGTCAGGCAGGTTGATTTTGCGGTTATTATCCTCCATTTTGCTGGCTACGTTTATTTCTATTCATACTACGTTCATTTCTATTCTATGAGTATAGTATTTTTGATACAAAATGGTAACAGATCTTGGTTAACTAGATTGTATTTATTCCTAATCATTGTAGTCCTTTTTGCCATTTACCCATTTTACACATCGTCCTTAAACTCTTTCTAAGAGCTGTAATTGTAATTTGTCGAGACACCAAGTATTTGAATCACAGTAAAGCGTTCAGAGGACAAATCTTTTAATCATAGCACACTAAGGTTGAGCGTTGATGCTCGTTTGCCCGAAAATTTAAACTTGAACTTTGTATTTCTCCCCTTGAAAAGGTCATCATGGGCTCAGGAATCGTACTTGGTAACTGCAATTGTTTCAGCCTTGATGAAATGTCGAAGCTCGAATGGACTGAGAACAAACCCTGGTTCTTGTTGCTACCATCGAGATGGCAAGCTAGTGGTGGCTGGATGCAACGATGGATCAATCCAAATATGGGACACTTGCAGGGTTACTTTAGTGAATACTGCATTTAAAAACATGAAGGCCCATTCTAATGGATCTGAAATGAGTGACATTAAATTTTCGGGCGATGGAAACGTGCTTGCAAGTCGAAGTATGGATGGTAGTATGAAATTATGGGATATACGAAAGTTTTCACAACCTCTTCACGCTTTTGAAAATTTGTCCAACTTTTACCCAATGACTGGAGTTGTTTTCTCACCAGACGATAGAATCGTTGCAACGGGAACTTCAGTTAAAAATGAACATGGAAAAGGGAAAATTTGTTTTTTCTCAAAGGAAACTTTTGAACTCGTTGATGAAGTATCATGCGGACCTAGTAGTGTTGTAAGTTTACTTTGGCACCCTAAGTTGAACCAAATTTTCGCTGGAATGTCCAACGGCGAATGTCGAATTTATTTTGATGCAGAGCAATCGAGAAACGGTGCTCTATCATTTGCAGGTAAAGTGCGTAAAATAAAGCAAGTATCAGGTATGATATCACAAGATGCAATCACGCCCTATGCTCTGCCAATGTACAAAGAGGGACGTAAGAAGATGCCTCATGTTCAGGATGTGATCAACAGGAAACATGACAAGTCACGTCCTGATCCGCCTTTGGAGAACTCAAAAGGTGGTCGGACCGCAAATGCTGGCTTGTCATTGGGTAAATTTGTGTCCAGGAAGATTGCGCTCCAGATGCAAGTACCCGACGATAGCGATCCCAGAGGTGCAATTTTGAGACATGCAAAAGAAGCGGAGTCGAATCCTTTGTTGATTTCCAATGCGTACAGGGATAGTCAGCCTGATCCTATTTTCGATTTGACGGAAGAGGGCAAGGACGAGGATGACGAGGATTTGGCCTACAGGACTCCGGGAAGTGGGGTGCCTAAGAAACCGAAATTGGATGCCTACAATCCCATCTGAGTTTTTGTACAGAAGCAGAGTGGTGCAATTCTCTATTGCGAGAGATTCCTGGTATCGAGATATTGGAATTGTATGAAGTCGATCATCGACAATGGGCAGCAATTGCTTCCGAAGAATGACTTGGTCGCATTTTGAGAAATTCGTGACTTTTCGTTAGCTCCTGTTAGCTTGGTGATACTGTAAATGTGAATTGCCCAATGTTGATTGTTCTTTCCTGCTAAACTGCTGTTAAATGTTAACTTAGTATTTTATAAGCATTAGGCCGAACCATCAATATTCATTGACCTGTTTTTAATCAAGGTTGACTACTGTCAACAAAAGCATGTCATCGTTGTTTTTGAAATTGGGTGTCATGGAATAAGTACTGACTCATAGCTCCAAGACAATATCGATCAAATCCTGTCACGCTCATTTTTCATTGCTGAGACTTTAATATTTTCTTAAGTAGCGCTATGAATTAAATTATAATTTTGGACTTGCTTAGGTACTAATTATAGCAGCCTAGATTTCCCTATTAGTCAATTAATTGGGAAGTTAAACAGTCTAAAGAGACTACGTTCCTACTTTTTACTTGTTCAATACCAGTTACTCGTACGCATTGTAATCCCCCCCCCCCCCCGCATTCACGACTTTTTCATTGTCGATTGTTGAAAGAGCAAAAATGGCTGTCAACTTATCATGCAGTGGCTAGCGTTTCGAGTAAATTTTAGCAATAATTGCCAATTACTCTTCGAAAGACAGTGCGGTCCGTCAAACAGTGTTGTTATTTTCAGATTGGTTCTTGTCAACCGCCAAATATAAATAATAAAAATGATCAGCTCCCAGTTGAGACGAGCTCTTCTGAGCAGCCCTGCAAAGCGAGTGGTAATGCCCTCTCGATTCATGGCCACCTCCGAGCGAAAAATGGCGGACCCGCTTTTGGGTGCATTGTATCTTGCCTCTGCGGTGTCAGTTGGAACTATGTTCTTCCTAGCGGCCACTTACGTTCCCCAAACTATTTCAAAACTTCATAAAATAAACAAGATTGCCCAGCCCACTAATAAAAATATCTGGCAACCCAAGTAAATGTGAGTGGAGAATTGGACGGATCATACTTGAAGAGAAACGCACTTACCTTGAATATGAAAGACTCAGTTATAATTGCATTGACCAACTGTTATTACATGGTACTAATAGATTATCACTGTATTCTTCTCACAAGAGCAAAGATTTATATTAGAGAAGTTGCTAACATATTATATGCCTCTGCAAACAGAATTGAACTGAGGCTCTTCTAATTAATTCTCATCAAACTTAATTAAGTTAGGAATTTTATGCTGCCCTGGCTTCTCTTGTCAAGCCAATTTTGACCGATCGATATCCTTTCCGAAGCGATACAAAAGGGGTACCATTAAAAACCTCTTTAATACTGAGTCAATCGTCAAAGAGGCATTCTTAATTTCGTCGTTTCTCTGGGGGGAAATGGGGCTCAAAATTTTAAAAATTATCGCTTTTCTAGACCTTTCACGGTGCCAGATCGCTTAAATTGTGAATCATTTCAGCTACAAAATTTTGCATTTTTGCTAGATAAATTGATTTGGATTCTGGATAATTATATTTGTTTCTGAAGAATGTACAGAAATTTTAATCGAAACATGTAATCATTCCAAAAGTTCGAAAAAAATATTCCGTCAAGAGCAAATTTTTGTTGCAAATGACTCTGAAATTGTTAACGGATCTCAAACAAAGATTGTAGCAATTATATTAGTCCTGTTGTCTTTTCTATGCGATTTTTCGCTTGACATGTTTTTAGTCTGACCCTTTTTGTCGGGAACGGGATAAACAGGTGAAGCCCGGAGGAAATCAAGCGGCTGAGCAGCTCTCATAGAGCCTTACGCTGACTTGTTTCTAAATATCCGATTCACTGAAACTGTTTTGGAGTCAATTTCATGGTTCTTAATCTGAAAAGTTTGAGCCGTTAGTCCCCCAACACTCCCCTCATCCAACCCCCGACAACTCGCCCGACGTTAGTCCGTTATATTTGATAATTTTGGGTCCCTGCTTTTTGGAATAACATTTAGACTACGTTAAAACTCGATTCAACTCAATTTTTTTTGAACGTTTCTAATACTTAGTGAGTTTTCTTACTACTTGTTTCTTAATTAACTACTATTTGTTGCGATTACGAGCGACATCGTAGTTTTTTTCTCATTGCTTTAAATTGATCCACCCTTCAAAACTTAATAATGTGCTGGATTCAGAAACTGGTGTATTTTTTTGAGGGAAAGAAGCGAGCTTTTGTTAAAGTCCCCGAAATGCTACATGTTTTGTAGTTCTGTAGACAACTTCCTAAAAAATCTTTGGAGTGACTAGAAGATTAGGATTTTTCCAGAAATCTCTCGCCTTTTGTTCCCTGAGAATGTGTATAAATCTGATTGTTACGGTGAATACATAATGTCAGTTATCTATCTTTTTTGAGCCATTGTTTTTATGCACTCTCCATGTGCGCCTTTTGCTCGATATTAAATGCTGTTTGATCTACTAGCAAATATGCAGTTTTCATCTTTTCGTTTTTTCAAAGCCAGGATAAAATAAATGTTCTTGGTTCGTGAGCACATCTGCAAAAGACTTGTTTTCCACTTAGTCGAACCACCATCATCATCAAATGAGGTTCAGTTACAATCCTTTGGGTCTTTCGGTTGAGAATTTTTTAATGAACGGAAAGTAAAGGCTACTGTAATAGCTCCAAAAGAAAACTACTACTCCAGAACAAAAAATACTAAAATACCAATGATTTTTCCATGCTTCCACACAATTTCCTCATTGGCCATCCTTATTATTCTCTTCAAAGATTTACTGGCAAATTGCAACTGAGAATCTAGTGAGTCTGCCATGACCAATGTGCGCTTGGTGGTGGCCGAGATGTTGTAAGTTAGAATTGATTGTTTTGATATAGCGACAAAATATTTGAACAGTTTTGATGCTGCAATCGGCAGCTCGATTTCATCTGAGGTATGATCAATCTCAGTTTTTACTGGTGTAATCTTTGACACGTTTTTTTTCGACAGAGTTTCCGCAATACCTTTTTGCTTCTGTTTTGCCTTCAGTAATTGTGAAGCTGCAAGCTTACAAATATGCAGGTGAAATTTATCTTAATATTGCTTGTCATCTTAAACGGCAACGCATCAAAGTAAGACCGAAGGGCTAGTTTGAATATTGTCCAGAAGAGAAGGACGGAAATGTTTCAACACAAAAAGTGGAGTGGAAATTTTGACAAAGGGTATTTATAGCCGGGTGTTTTTCCGTATTGTTCCTTCATGAACCCAACTGCATCATGAAAAATGGCATTTGTTCTCAGAATGTTAAAATGTTTGAGATATTTATGCAGTTTTCTGTCTACGGTTCCTGTCAATTCACATGTGGGGCCAGTTTGTTAATGATTTGAAGACCAGCGGAATTCGGTTCAATAAACATTCAAACTTTAAAGGGGCATTTGTATCGTTCCCTTGAAAATGCTGGAAAAGTTTCAAAAAGGTATGAATTTTCTTAAATGTCAGGATTATTGATCATTGAAGTGCTGCAGCCAACTAGTTTACAGAATGCATATGAAGAAAACGATGTTCGCGTTGAGTTTTTTACGCTTTTCTCTTTGTTTGTTTAGATGTTTCATTGGAGTGCTCCCTTATTTTGGCGCCCGTCTTCCCATTCATCTTCTAACGGAGCGTCTCAACTCTCCCAGCGTTTGCACTGAGAATTATTCATTCTACAGTGGACTTCCAAATAATCCAAGTGATCTGTTCGGTGTAGCAATTACCAGCCAGTATATCAATATAGTCTTCTAAGTTGTTCATGAAAGAAGAAGAGTTCTCTTCTGATAATCTTTGTTGAATGTCTGAAAAGCGCATGTAGGTGAATGCAACAATTGTTGCCTTGATCTCAAAAGAGTATTCTGCTTTCTTTGCGATGGTAGGTTTTGATCATCCTCATTTTTTTGGATTATCGATGGTCGTTTTTGGAAAATCTGAAATGTTATTGCATCTTCGCAGACTCAAGGTTAACAACAACAAATGCCATTCTGTGAACTAATTAATCCAAAATGCGAGGACCTTTGGCTGAACTTGGGTGGTCTAGCTAGCCTATTTTTGATTATTGGGCCTCTTGCTGTTTGAGTAAAAACGAAACAGACGGAATGTGGACTTGAGCAGCGTACATTATGAATAAGAAAATATCAGAGTTTTCTGAACAGCTATCCTTGGTAAGTGCTGAAATTTAATGACGATTGTTTTTTGGAACTGGGCATTTGTAGAGCGACTTGTTTATTGCAACTCATTTAAAACCAAATTGTCTTAGCGTTGTTTGCTCGAGCATGATAAAGTGTTTCTGGTTGCAAAAAGCAACTTGTACCAGTTGCCTTAGGAGTTGTTGTATTTTGCATTTTTTTAAAACTTATTTTGGTTTTATTCATGGTATCTAACTGATCGCATATTTGCATTCTTCATTTATGAATCCAATGCGTTAACCGTAAATAGTGGTAAAGTGTGGGCAGTATTTATGCATCAAATCCAATAACCCTAAATAGTGTAACAATCTTTGCAGAATTTGGTTTTGTCGCGAAGATTCATAGGTGTAGAGCGTTTTTGGCGTATGCACGAAACTGGGTACTGAGGGAGCCCGTATCTATGGGAAGATCACCCGTTTTTCCACTGCACTTCCAACAACGAAATTGAACCAAAAATTTTGGTTTGACTTCCGTCTGCAGTGCCTACTCCCCTTGTGATATATCTAAAGAAATGCGATCTGCAGTAAGAATAACAAGACAATTCTGTTTCTTAATCCAAATTTCTTATGAAACTTGTAGCCACAGAGATGCGATATTTGTTATTAACTATGCTTGTGCTCCGGGTTTTGTGGTTTTTCAACTTACAGATGTCTAATAGTTGTTTACTGAATTTTAACGGGTGTGGGAACAAAAATGTAGATTTTAGGATCGAAAAATAATAGGAAATGTTGTTGTCAAAGAATTTTGAAGAACAGAGAAAAGGGAATGGTTTTCTTTTTGATACCTTCATTTGTAGCAGCAAGAAGCTTTGTAATTTTTGTTTGTGAGGCTTTTCTTGGATTAATTCATTTAATTGTTCTTATTCAAATATTTTTTTATATAGACGCCATTGTACTGCCTTATTTACTCAATGGCGTTTTTGTTTCCGCTTATTTTTTCCATGTTGTTCTAAAAGGCTGCGTTGTTAGCATTTGACATTTTTAAGACTTCTCGACCTTTTTGGTTAGTTATGAGTCGGTTTGTGTTAGTTTTTCACGTTCTCATTTAGTCATGCTCATGTTAGTTCAGAGCAGTGTTTCCGTTTTTCCAAATACAATTGAAATGGATTGGCACGTTTTGTCATTCCCGCGTTATGGTTTATTTTTGTCCATGTTTTAATTTTAATGAGGTTTTTGTTTAGCTTTTCAGGTCAACCATCTGATATTTTTAGAGTTTGCATCTTTTACCTCAGTTAATAAAAAGATTTCTGCTGTTTCTTCAAAGAAATAAATGCGAATGAAAACTAAATGAACTGGATAGTGATCATAAGTGTTAAATTTAAAGCTGTAATAATTGAAAGACATTTTCTTTTCGATTTTATTTTATGGATACTTCGAAATCACTCTTTTTTAAACCAGTTTTTTGTACTTGGAGGTGAAAGTTTTCTTAAGTTTAGTGTCCTACACAGTATTGTTTGGGGCTATTTCCTTAAAATCTGACGGCTATATTGCGAAAGGAAAATTGAACCAGTTGGCAAGACATCTGGGCCAAGTTGCCGTAGGGCTGGTATTTTGCATTTTTCAAAACTTAAATTGGGATCAATTCATGTTGTAACTGATCTCTTGTAAGCGTCCTTCATTTAGGCATCAAATGCAATAACCCTTAATAGTGTTAAAGTGTGAGGTATTTAAGCCAAGAAGCGTAAATAATGTAACAATGTTTGAAGATTTTTTTTTGTCGCTCAATGATTGAGGAAGATTCATAGGTATAGAGCATTTTTTGCGTATGCTTGAAACCGGGTACTGAGGGATCCTGTATCTATGGGAATATCACCCGTTTTTCCACTGAACTTACAACAAAATTTGAAAACCAAAATTTTTGGTTTGACTTGGTAAGAATAACAAGACAATTTTGTTTCTTATTTCAAATTTCTTAACGTATAGCCTCAGAGGTGCGATTTTTGTTATTAACTATGCTTGTGCTTCGTGTTTTGTGGTTTTTTAAATTTGAGGATGCCAAATAGTTGTTAACTGAGTTTTAACAGGTGTGTGAACAAAATTGAAGATTTTTAAGGATAGAAAAATAATAGGAAAAGTTCTGTCCACGAATTTTAAAGAATGGAAAAAAGGAAATGGTTTTCTTGTCGTTACCTTCTTCGTAACAACAAGAAGCTATGTGTTTTTGTGAGGCTTTTGTTGGATTAAATCAAGGTAATTGTTCTTATTCAAATATTTTCATTTTTATATAGACGCCATTGTATTGCCTTTTTTACTCAGAGGCGTTTTTGTTTCCGCTTATTTTTTCCAAGTTGTTCTATAAGGCTGCGTTGTTAGGGTTCTACATTTTTAAGACTTTTGGAGCTTATGAGTCGGTTTGTGGTAGATTTTCACGTTATCAATTAGTCATGCTGATCATGTTAGTTTAGAGCAGTGTTTTCGTTCTTCATAATACAATTGGAATGGAAGCTTAGTATCCTCAACAGTATTGTTTGGGGCTATTTCCTTAAAGTCTGACGGCTATATTGCGAAAGAAAAATTGAACCAGTTGGCAAGACATGTGGGCCAAGTTGCCGAAGGGCTGGTATTTTGCATTTTTCAAAACTTAAATTGGGATCAATTCATGTTGTAACTGATCTCTTGTAAGCGTCCTTCATTTAGGCATCAAATGCAATAACCCCTAATAGTGTTACAGTGTGAGGTATTTAAGCCAAATAAGCGTAAATAGTGTAACAATGTTTGCCGAATTTGGTTTTGTCCCTCAATGATTTAGGAAGATTCATAGGTGTAGAGCATTTTTTGCGTATGCTTGAAACCGGGTACTGAGTGATCCTGTATCTATGGGAATATCACCCGTTTTTCCACTGAACTTACAACAACGAAATTTGAAAACCAAAAATTTTGGTTTGACTTCCCGATGCAGTGCCTACTCCCCTTGTGATATATCTAAAGAAATGCGATCTGCAGTAAGAATAACAAGACAATTCTGTTTCTTATTTCAAATTTCTTAATAAACGTATAGCCACAGAGGTGCGATTTTTGTCATTAACTATGCTTGTGCTTCGTGTTTTGTGTTTTTTTCAACTTGAGGATGCCTAATAGTTGTTAACTGAATTTTAACAGGCGTGGGAACAAAAATGAAGATTTTTAAGGATAGAAAAGTAATGAGAAAAGTTCTGTTTACGAATTTTAAAAAATGGAAAAAAGAGAATGGTTTTATTGTCATTACCTTCTTTTGTATCAACAAGAAGCTATTTATTTTTGTTTTTGCGGCTTTTGTTGGATTAAATCAAGGTAATTGTTCTTATTCAAATATTTTCATTTTCATATAGACGCCATTGTATTGCCTTTTTTACTCAGAGGCGTTTTTGTTTCCGCTTATTTTTTCCAAGTTGTTCTATAAGGCTGCGTTGTTAGGGTTCGACATTTTTAAGACTTTTGGAGCTTATGAGTCGGTTTGTGGTAGATTTTAACGTTCTGATTTGGTCATGGCAATCTTGTTAGTTCAGAGCAGTGTTTTGGTTTTTCATAATACAATTGGAATGGATTGGCAGGTTTTTCTATCCCTGCGTTATGGTTTGGTTGTCCATGTTTTAATTTTAATAAGCTTTTTAGGTTTTCAGGTTAACCATGTGATATTTTTATAGTTTACATCTTTCACCTCAGTCAATAAAAAGATCTTGTCGATACCTTCTTTTGGAACAGCAAGAAGCGATGTTATTTCTGTTTGTCAGGCTTTTGTTAGAATAATTCCAGGTAATTGTTCTTGTTATTCAAATATTTTCAATTTTATATAGACGCCATTGTATTGCCTCTTTTACTCAGCGGCGTTTTTGTTTTCGCTTATTTTTTCCATGTTGTTCTATAAGGCTGCGTTGCTAGGGTTCGATATTTTTAAGACTTTTGGAGCTTATGAGTCGGTTTGTGGTAGATTTTCACGTTATCAATTAGTCATGCTGATCATGTTAGTTTAGAGCAGTGTTTTCGTTCTTCATAATACAATTGGAATGGATTGGCAGGTTTTTCTATCCCTGCTTTATGGTTTGTTTGTCCATGTTTTAATTTTATTAAGGTTTTTAGGTTTTCAGGTTAACCATGTGATATTTTTATAGTTTACATCTTTCACCTCAGTCAATAAAAAGATTTCTGCTGTTACTTTAAAAGAATAAATGCGAATGCAAACTAAATGAACTGCATAGTGATCATAAGTGTTAAATTTAAAGCTGTAATATTTGAAAGACCTTTTCCGATTTTATTTTATGGATACTTCGAAATCACTCTTTTTTAAACCAGTTTTTTGTACTTGGAGATGAAAGTTTTCTTAAGCTTAGTGTCCTCAACAGTATTGTTTGGGGCTATTTCCTTAAAGTCTGACGGCTATATTGCGAAAGAAAAATTGAACCAGTTGGCAAGACATGTGGGCCAAGTTGCCGAAGGGCTGGTATTTTGCATTTTTCAAAACTTAAATTGGGATCAATTCATGTTGTAACTGATCTCTTGTAAGCGTCCTTCATTTAGGCATCAAATGCAATAACCCCTAATAGTGTTACGGTGTGAGGTATTTAAGCCAAATAAGCGTAAATAGTGTAACAATGTTTGCCGAATTTGGTTTTGTCGCTCAATGATTTAGGAAGATTCATAATTGTAGAGCATTTTTGGCGTATGCTCGAAACCGGGTACTGAGGGAGCCTGTATCTGTGGAAAGAGCACCCGTTTTCCACTGCACATACAAGAACCAAGTTTAACCAAAATTTTTTGTTTGACTTCCGTTTGCAGTGCCTACTCCCCTTGGGATGTATCTAAAGAAATGTGATCTGCAGTAAGAACAAGACAGTTTTGTTTCCTAATTCAAAATTCATAATAAACGTATAGCCACAGAGGTGCGGTTTTGTTATTATTATGCTTGTGCTCCGAGTTTTGTGGTTTTTTACAACTTGCGGAGTCCTAATAGTTGTTTACTGAATTTTAGTGGATTCGGGAACAAAAATAAGGGTTTTAAGGATCGAAAAATAATAGGAAATGTTTTCTGTCAATGAATTTTGAAGAATAGATTGAAGGGAATGGTTTTCTTGTCGATACCTTCTTTTGGAACAGCAAGAAGCGATGTTATTTCTGTTTGTCAGGCTTTTGTGGGAATAATTCAAGGTAATTGTTCTTGTTATTCAAATATTTTCAATTTTATATAGACGCCATTGTATTGCCTCTTTTACTCAGTGGCGTTTTTGTTTTCGCTTATTTTTTTCCAAGTTGTTCTATAAGGCTGCGTTGCTAGGGTTTGATATTTTTAAGACTTTTGGAGCTTATGAGTCGGTTTGTGGTAGATTTTCACGTTATCAATTAGTCATGCTGATCATGTTAGTTTAGAGCAGTGTTTTCGTTCTTCATAATACAATTGGAATGGATTGGCAGGTTTTTCTATCACTGCTTTATGGTTTGTTTGTCCATGTTTTAATTTTATTAAGGTTTTTAGGTTTTCAGGTCAACAATGTGATATTTTTATAGTTTACATCTTTCCCCTCACTCAATAAAATGATTTCTGCTGTCACTTTAGAAGAATAAATGCAAATGAAAACTAAATGAACTGGATAGTTGTCATAAGTGTTATTTTTAAAACTGTAATAATTGAAAGACATTTTCGTTTCATTTTTTTTATATGGATACTTCGAAATCACTCTTTTTTGAACCGTTTTTTGTACTTGGTGATGAAAGTTTTAAGGTTTGTTGTCCTCAACAGTGTTTTTTCAGGGCTATTTCCCAGTAATCTGACGGCTATATTGCAAAAGGAAACTTGAACCAGTTGGCAAGAACGACAAAACATCTGTGCCAAGTTGCCTTAGGGGTTGTATTTTGAATTTCTCAAAATTTAAATTGGAATTAATTATGTTGTGTAACTGATCTCTTGTAAGCATTTTTCATTTAGGCATCAAATGAAATCACCCTCCTTAGTGTTACAGTGTGAGGTATTTAAGCCAAATAAGCGTAAATAGTGTAACAATGTTTGCCGAATTTGGTTTTGTCGCTCAATGATTTAGGATGATTCATAGTTGTAGAGCATTTTTGGCGTATGCTCGAAACCGGGTACTGAGGGAGCCTGTATCTGTGGAAAGAGCCCCCGTTTTCCTCTGCACATACAAGAACCAAGTTTAACCAAAATTTTTTGTTTGACTTCCCTTTGCAGTGCCTACTCCCCTTCGGATGTATCTAAAGAAATGTGATCTGCAGTAAGAACAAGACAGTTTTGTTTCCTAATTCAAATTTTATTATAAACGTATAGCCACAGAGGTGCGGTTTTGTTATTATTATGCTTGTGCTCCGAGTTTTGTGGTTTTTTTACAACTTGCGGAGGCGTAATAATTGTTTACTGAATTTTAGTGGATGTGGGAACAAAAATAAGGGTTTTAAGGATCGAAAAATAGTAGGAAATGTTTTTGTCAATGAATTTTGAAGAATAGATTGAAGGGAATGGTTTTCTTGTCGATACCTTCTTTTGGAACAGCAAGAAGCGATGTTATTTCTGTTTGTCAGGCTTTTGTTGGAATAATTCAAGGTAATTGTTCTTGTTATTCAAATATTTTCAATTTTATATAGACGCCATTGTATTGCCTCTTTTACTCAGCGGCGTTTTTGTTTTCGCCTATTTTTTCCAAGTTGTTCTATAAGGCTGCGTTGCTAGGGTTCGATATTTTAAAGACTTTTGGAGCTTATGAGTCGGTTTGTGGTAGATTTTCACGTTATCAATTAGTCATGCTGATCATGTTAGTTTAGAGCAGTGTTTTCGTTCTTCATAATACAATTGGAATGGATTGGCAGGTTTTTCTATCCCTGCTTTATGGTTTGTTTGTCCATGTTTGAATTTTAATTAAGGATTTTCAGGTTTTCATGTCAACAATGTGATATTTTTATAGTTTACATCTTTCCCCTCACTCAATAAAATGATTTCTGTCACTTTAGAAGAATAAATGCGAATGAAAACTAAATGAACTGGACAGTTGTCATAAGTGTTATTTTTAAAACTGTAATAATTGAAAGACATTTTCAATTCATTTTTTTTATATGGATACTTCGAAATCACTCTTTTTTGAACCGTTTTTTGTACTTGGTGATGAAAGTTTTAAGGTTTGTTGTCCTCAACAGTACTTTTTCAGGGCTATTTCCCAGTAATCTGACGGCTATATTGCAAAAGGAAACTTGAACCAGTTGGCAAGAACGACAAAACATCTGTGCCAAGTTGCCTTAGGGGTTGTATTTTGAATTTCTCAAAATTTAAATTGGAATTAATTCATGTTGTGTAACTGATCTCTTGTAAGCGTTCTTCATTTAGGCATCAAATGAAATCACCCTCGTTAGTGTTACAGTGTGAGCATTTAAGCCAAATAAGCGTAAATAGTGTAACAATGTTTGCCGAATTTGGTTTTGTCGCTCAATGATTTAGGAAGATTCATAGTTGTAGAGCATTTTTGGCGTATGCTCGAAACCGGGTACTGAGGGATCCTGTATCTGCGGGGAAGACCACCCGTTTTTCCACTGCACTTATAACAACGAAATTTAACCAAAAGTTTTGGTTTGACTTCCGTTTGCAGTGCTCACTCCCCTTGTAATATCTAAAGAATTGCGATCTGCAATAAGAAGAACAAGACAATTCTTCTTTCCTAATTCAAATTTCTTATTAAACTTGTAGCCACAGGGGTGCAATTTTTGTTATTAACTATGCTTGTGCTCCGAGTTTTGCGGTTATTTCAACTTACGGATGTCTAATAGTTGTTTACTGAATTTTAACAGGTGTGGGAACAAAAATGTAGATTTTAAGGATCGAAAAATAATAGGAAAAGTTGCTGTTAAAGAATTTTGAAGAACAGAGAAAAGGGAATGGTTTCTTTTTTGATACCTTCATTTGTAGCAGCAAGAAGCTACGTAAGTTTTGTTTGTGAGGATTTTATTGGATTAATTCAATGTAATTGTTCTTCAAATATTTTCATTTTTATATGGACGCCATTGTATTGCCTTTTTTACTCAGCGGCAGTGTTGCTTCCGAGTTTTTATTCTAAGTTGTCCTACTAGACTGCGTTGTTAGGGTTTGACATTATTAAGACTTTTGGACCTTTTTGGTTAGTTATGAGTCGGTTTGTGGTAGATTTTCACGTTCTCATTTAGTCATGCTCATGTTAGTTCAGAGCAGTGTTTCCGTTTTTCCAAATACAATTGAAATGGATTGGCACGTTTTGTCATTCCCGTGTTATGGTTTATTTGTCCATGTTTTAACTTAAATGCGGTTTTTTAGGTTTTCAGGTCAACCATGTGATATTTTTATAGTTTACATCTTTCACCTCACTCAATGAAGTGATTTCTGTTGTCACACAAGAAGAGTAAATGCGAATGAAAACTAAATGAACTGGAGAGTGGTCTCAAGTGTTATTTTTAAAGCTGGAATGATTGAAAGACATTTTTGTTTCGATTTTATTATATGGATACTTCGAAATCACTCTTTTTTAAGGGGTTGTATTTTGAATTTCTCAAAATTTAAATTGGAATTAATTATGTTGTGTAACTGATCTCTTGTAACCGTTCTTCATTTAGGCATCAAATGCAATCGCCCTCATTAGTGTTACAGTGTGAGGTATTTAAGCCAAATAAGCGTAAATATTGTAACAATGTTTGCAGAATTTGGTTTTGTCGCTGAATGATTTAAGAAGATTCATAGTTGTAGAGCATTTTTGACGTATGCTCGAAACCGCGTACTGAGGGATCCTCTATCTGTGATCTGTGGGGAAGACCGCCCCGTTTTCCAATACTCTTATTTCTCCGTTGAGTAGTGTTTACGAATAAGAGAAACAAATAAACAATGAACCAGATGGACAGACGGTAAGATCATGTGACCTCGAGTTTCATTGAGGCAAGTTTAACAAAATTGCATTTAGCATAATCAAGACTCACCCTTTTATCTCTTTTTGAATTAAGTAAATTAAAACAGAAACCCAATTGGTAAACATCCTTGTAACTAAAGTATAACACAGTATCAACACAGCTAAATGTGAATAGTTTTTGGTTTAATCACGTTAGTCCCAGAGAACTTCCATTGGTCCCATAGAAGTCATATATACATTAATTGTTTGTTTATATTGTTTCCTTCCCGTATACATTAATCGTTTGTTTATATTGTTTCCTTTCTGTAAACAATTAATTCCACATCAACTGTTTTCAGATTGATGAGATGAGTGAAGAAAATGAGGGAGTGACATCGCCTCGTACCAAGTTCGAAATAGCTGAAGCTGTCTTCTGTAGTCAAGAGTTTGAGGGAAAGGAGCAGCCGTTGTGCAAGGTGTGTGGGGATGTGGCATCGGGGAAGCACTACGGCGTTGTTTCATGTGAAGGTTGCAAGGGCTTTTTCAAACGGTCTATCCAACTCAAACTGACTTACAAGTGTAAACAACTCTCAGCTAAGCAGCAAAAGGTCAGTATGTATTCAAAATTTCTGACAGGTAAACTTGATTCATAATCCTAAGGGTAAATATTACCAATTTAAATTTCATGTAAGGTTACATTTTAGGGAATGACGAAAAAAATTGTTCTGTTGCCTCAATTTTTTTTATATTTAAATGTTTAACTCTGAAAATTTTTACATATGTGGCGTTTTTTCTTTTCGAAATGGCTCTTCTGGGCTGCGTTATTGGTGTTGAAGACTTCACTGACCCTTTTGACCATTTTGGGTGGATATTAGGCGTTTTTTGGTAAATTTTCAACTTTTTAATTAGTATAGTGATATCAATTTAAGGCCATGTTTTCGGTTTTCGATATATAATTGGGATTGAATGGTACCCAGTGCGAAGCAAAAATTTTAGCGTTCAAAATACGTTGTAGATGTTATTTCCTAGCTGTTGTCCGTCACTCTGCTCGTAGCTGCAGAATGAGAAAAATAAGCAATTTTTGTTTGACTTCTGCTGGCATTTGAACTTTCCGTTGTGATTCAGCTAACGAAATGCGATAGGTTGCATTAGATTAACAAGATCTGGTTTTAACCTTCAAATTGACTGATTAAAGCTCAGCCACAGAAATGCGCTTTTTAATTGTGCTTTTGCTCCGTATTTTGTGGCTTTACCGTATTATGGGACTAGTAGGGGTAGGGGTTTCCTAGTCTTTAGAAGTAGTGCGGAAAAGAGAGAGTGGTTATTAATAGCCGCACAGCGATAGCTGGGGCTATTATTGGCCTTCTGTTGGTTTTTTTACAATTCAAAGAATTTGAATTGTATTGGGGCGCTGTCTTTTTACGACTCGAAGAGGAGTATTGGAGAAGTCCTTTTTTTAATCATTTTTTGGAGTGAATTTTGAAGCGGGAAATGAAACGCGTGAAAAAATTTGGAGTGATTTTGGTGCTGAACAAAAGTGAAGAGCGGAGCGAAAAGAGAGTGGTTTTTGTTCACACCGCTGTTTTTGAGAGAGCGAGAAATTGATGTGTGAAAAAATTTTTTTCTAAGCTAGCGAAATTTTTTTTGTTCACGTGCGGCTTTCACAAGCAGTTTTTTGCAACTTTTGATGGTTATGAGGTTTGATTGTGATATTGTATTAGTTTTAGGTTTGTTTTGATAGGAGTTGAAGGTTTCGAGTAGTTCATTTGATTTTTAATGCTAATTTGGAGGTTTTTGATCAGTTTTGCTGATTTTTAGACGAAATTTAATGAAATTTTACCTGTTTTTTTTGTTTTACTGCTTTAATTGGGATTTGAATAGAAGCCTGTTACTTAAGGAATTGTCAGATGCCAATTGACTAAAGTTTTTTTGGTATAAATCATTTTTTTCTAAGGAAAAATGACCAAAAAAATGAAAAATTTTAAACCATTTTTCTCATTTTTTGCAGTTTTTCTTTTTTTTTATCTTACACAAGTGTCTTACCCACCCTATTATAACTTGCCCATTGTTTTGCGAGTTTTTCATTGCTCTAATTTCAAAGGAACTTTATTCGGATTTATGTTTCCTTGTACTATTAAAAAACTCATTGAGTTTTTATAGTTTTTTGTTGAATTTATTTTTGAATGCCGTTTCTATTCCTTATTTTTTTATGGAATTTGTGGAGATTTAGGGTTCATAATAGTTGTTCTAGTTGTTTGGTAATAAGTATGTGCAATTTTGGATATGAATCATTTTTTTGTTGAGAAATATGACAAAAAATGGCGAAAATTGGAACTATTTATCTTAATCTTTTTCTGTTTTTTGAGACAAGTTTCTTAGACTATTATTATTATTATTATTATGAATTCGTGGATATGCCACTGGGGAATCACACCCCGCGTTTACAATCTAGGATTGGCACGACAGTTTGTACATAAACAAATAAAAATCCAAGTACAGGGATTGTTTTCAGTCCAATGTCTATTAAAATAACTCCACATGTATTCAATAAGTTTGTTCTTCAGATTCTCCGGGTTAAAGAAATCAAGAGCTCTTTGCACGACGTTTATTCTGAATCCAGTCCTATACCAAAAATTTTGCCTCTGTATTTCAAATCTAGTGTCTGGAAGCACAACACGTCTCCTTCTACCGCTGTTGGTGATGTCGAATTCTTTCGAAAAGTCGACATTGTACCTTCCTTCCAAGATGTTACTGAAAAGTAGAAGGTCTTTAAGCACTTTAATGTAGAGTGGTGGTAATAAGTTTGATTTGATCAAAGCATCCTTGTAGTCAAAATTTCCGCAAATCCACTTCAGAACCTTTTTATTGAATTTTTCAATTATTTCGAAATTCGTTTTTCTTAGTTCCCAGCATTCGGATGCAGATAGCATCGACATTGATATTATTGATCGGTATAGGTCGACTTTACTCTTGGTGCAAATGATCGGGGACGTACTTCTTCTCAACCGAAAGAACGATTTTCTGGCCATTCCAACTTACTTTCACATGCTCGTTCCAGTTTAGTGATTCATCCATGAACAGGCCAACGTCACGAACAAGGCTTTTGTGGTTTAAATTTCTTCCATTCATAATAAAACAAAAATCTTCTAGGGTGTTCTTATTTCTACCGTACTGAAATTCGCTAATGGAACATTTTTTCAAGTTAAATAGTAGATGGTTTTGCACACTCCAGTTGTGAAGGGCTTGTAAATCCGTTTGCAGTTTTTCTAAGGATTCTTGTTCAGGTCTCCCATTGTAAAGAAGTTTTAAATCATCAGCAAATAGTAAGGCTAACGATGAGAAAACAGCATTGGGGAGATCGTTTATGTATATCAGGAAGAATAATGGTCCCAATACCGATCCCTGTGGTACTCCAGATGTTACAGTTCGCTCATTTGATAGCTGGTCACCTATTCGCACTTTCTGTGTTCTTCCTAATAAATAGTCTTGTATCAGTTCGAATAAAGCCTTGGAGATGGGAATTTGAAGTAACTTTTTCATCAGGATACTATGTTTTATTTTGTCAAACGCTTTGGAGAAATCAAACAAAATAAATAAATTAACAGAATCTCTCGAGTTCAAGTGTGAGTAAATATGAGACAAACTGTATAGTAATTGTAGTACAACAGAACGTCTTGGCCTAAAACCAAATTGGAAATTGCTTATTCGATCAGCAAACGCAGTGTAGAGTGGTGCAAAGATAAATTTTTCAAATAATTTTGCGACAATGTTTAATAGAGTAACTGGCCTATAGTTCGAAACTTCTCTTTTGTCACCATCTTTGTATATCGGACTGACAATACCAGTCTTCCAAGCAGATGGAAATTTGCGCAATCGCTTGATATTACAGAACAAGTTTTTCAGGGACATAGCTATTGATCCCCCGCATCTTTTAAACAATAAGGGTGGTATCGAATCTTGACCTCTGCTCTTCGAGATGTTAAGTGACTTTAGCTCTGTTTTGATTAAATCTTCCGTAATTAAGATGTCATTTTCCCCAAAATTATGCTGTTCACTTGGTTCGAAGTATTCATAACCGTCATCAGTCACTACCGTAGCAAAGTAATTATTAAAAAGGTTTGCTTTCTCGAGATCTGTGCTAGCTTCCCTTTTCAAGTTTTCAGATTTTATGACTGGTGGTAGACTATCCTTTTTCAGGCTTTTCAAATATTTGTAGATTCGTCCTTTGTGTCTGCTGGCAAAAAGCTTTTGCTCGTACTCGACTCTATCGTTTATTTGCAATTGATTACATTCCTCAGTGAGCTTTTTCAGTTTTTCAGACGTACACAGTCCCTTTTTCTGTAGTTTTCTTCGCTCAGTTTTAATCTTGTTCATGTGATGGGATGTCTCTGCTGATGTCCATGGAGGCAGTAGTTGTCTATTTTTAGTTCGAACAGGAACATGTATTTCGATCAGTTTAAATATCCATTCATACCAGAGATTCGTGTTAACATCCACATTGCTATAGCAGTACGGCTTGAATGGGTTGGCAATAATAGCCTCATTCAACGCATCAAAATCACAATTGCAGTAGCTAAAATATCTCGTTGATGAATTTTCTGAAACTTTACTATTAATGGACACATTAATCGTGATGGGAAAATGGTCCGAAAACCGAGAAAGATTTCCGCACAAAGTTGTATCATTGATGATTGAATCTTCATTGCACAACACAAGATCAAGACAGCTTTTCTTTGTTGTATTGAAATCGATGTATTGTTTTAAATTCATATCGAACAGAAGCGAAGCAATCTGATTTTCATAATCGTTGGCAGAATCATATGTACTCCAGTTAGTGTGAGGCATATTGAAGTCACCGGATAAGAGGAGACGCTTGCAGCACGTTTCCTCAAGGAAGCGGAATAACTTCTGTAAATCCTCAATAGATATCCGGTATTTGCTTCCCGCCGGAGGGTTGTAGAGAAAAGGTTCTAGGCCAATTAACTTGGTAACGCGAAGTGAAGATTGAACTGATAAGGGTAATTCAGCCACACTAATTTCCTCGGATTTGATTGTTTTCTTCACAGCTACCAGCACACCGCCGTGACGAGACGCATCTGATTCAGTTGATCTATCGCCTCGTATAATATCATAATCGGGAAGGAACAGTTCAGCACTTTTTATCTCAGCAGTGAGCCATGTCTCAGTTAAAAGTAAAACGTCGAAATCAAGTCTGTATACATAGTCAGCAAATTTAATTCTTTTGTTCAAGTCGATCAAGCTTCTTACATTGTATAGTAAGATATTGATAGATTTTAGTCAGAAGCCAGATGCAGCAGCGTTTGAAACCGTTTTTCTGCGGCGTTTTTGAACCTGTAGCTGACTTGCAGTTCCCCTAATTGTGTATCTGTAGTTTATATTATATTGTGTATCTGTAGACTATTATGACTTGTCTATTGTTTTGCGAGCATCTGGATGCCCTATTGGCTGAAAAGAATTTTTGTATTTATATGCTTTTGTAATATTAAGAAATTTACTAACTTTTTCCAGTTTTTTAGTGCAAGTTGTTTGAGCTTTTTTTTCATAATTTGGCGTCAAGTATTTTTAAAACATTCACTAAAGTGGTTTTAGTAAGTACTAGTTGTTTTGATGATGTAATTTTGGCAGATATAGTTATTTCGGGATCTCAAGTTATGAAAAAACTTGATCAGATTTTTTTAATCATATGCTAACCGATTTTATTTTTTTGTTTTTACTTTTTGTTTTATGGTTTGGTTTCGAGAAAATCATGAATTAGAGGAGGCAAGTTTTTTCTGATGAGTAGTTGTATGGCGGTTAAATAGATTTTCACTTCGAGTCTATGTTTTTTTTTCTAAATCTGTTCACATATTTTCATGATTTTTGAAGTCAAATTGGAGTAGTGATTTTGGTCACGCCGAAACAGGAAATGGGGCGAAAAAGCGAGTGGTTTTGCGGCGTGAATCTGTTTCGGTCTAATTTTAAAGTAGAGTGAGAAAACGGTTTTTGAACAAAAATTCGGTTTCTCGGTTGTGGTTTTTTGTTCACATGCGGCAATTTCACTCTGATTTTTACTGTTTTTCGATTTTTTGGACCGGATTTTTTTCTTAATGGTTTTCACAATCCATTCACAGCCCATTCTAGACCTAGTTTTTTGTTTGAATTAAATTTTCTTTTCTCGCTAGTGGTTTTTTTTTGTTCACATGCGGCATTTTGACATTGATATTCCGTTTTTTCTTATTTTTTTATCTGATTTTTTAAAAATGGTTTTTCAATTCACTCATGGTCCATTCTAGGTCTAATTTTTCTGTTTAGTCAATAAGAATTCTTTGAATTGTACGTCAGGACTTGTCCTGCTATGTTTTTTTATTTCGTCGTCATAATTTTTGTTACGACCATATGACGTCACAGCCACTTTTTGTTCATTCGTTCATGCAATTTCAACTGAATTGCATGTGTGACGTCATTTTTCGCTCTTAGTGGAGCGAGTTTTTTTGTTCATGCGCGTGATTAAATTTTTAGTCACACTTGACTTACCTCACTCTCAAAGATGTCTTCATCACTTTGAAATTGACATTTATTTACTTTAATTCAAAGAGATAAGGTCAAATGGGTGTGTGTCACTCTAAATGAAGGTTATTTGAGATCAGCTAATAGAGGCAGCAATAACTTATACCAATTTTTGATCAAAATATAACAGATCAATGAAAAGACGAATTTTTTTGGTCTGTCTTTTTTACTGTTTTTTTAGACTGCCGATCTACGAATCTTTTGCGGCTATTTTCTGTCAATTTGCCAGCTATGTTTTTTTCATACCCTCTTTTGAATCAGCAAGAAAAGAGCTATGAGAAATTTTTTTCTGTCAAAGGCTTTTTATTGACCTAACGCGTGGGGTGGTTTTCAAGTGTAAACAACTCTCAGCTAAGCAGCAAAAGGTCAGTATGTATTCAAAATTTCTTGACAGGTAAACTTGATTCATAATCCTAAGGGTAAATATTACCAATTTAAATTTCATGTAAGTCTACATTTTAGGGAATGACGAAAAAAATGTTCTCTTGCCTATCATGTGGAAAACTAATAACTGTGCTTGTGCTCCCAGTTTTGTGGTTTTCTAGGACTCACTGAGGTGTTATAGTTTTTGTTTACTGATTTTTAACTTGTGTGAGACCAAAAGAAAATAAAGTTTCAGAGAATGAGTACTTTTAGCAAAATTTGGTCCTGTCGATAAATTTTGGAGCCGAGAAAAGTGGTTTTTTGTCGATATCTTCCTTTGGAACAGCAAGAGAAGATACTTGAGGAAATTTTTGCCTGTGAGGGAACTGACTCATGGTGATTTTTCTTGTAATTCAAATTAATACGATTGCTTGTTTGCGCTATTGTCCTGATTTTTTAAGACTGGAAGATTAATTTTGGTAGAGCGTCATTTTAATCAATTTTTTTATATTTAAATGTTAACTCTGAAAATTTTTACATATGTGGCGTTTTTTCTTTTCGAAATGGATCTTCTGAGCTGCGTAATTGGTGTCGAAGACTTCACTGACCCTTGTGACCATTTTGGGTGGATATAAGGCGTTTTTTGGTAAATTTTCAACTTTTTAATTAGTATAGTGATATCAATTTAAGGCCATGTTTTCGGTTTTTGATATATAATTGGGATTGAATGGTACCCAGTGCGAAGCAAAAATTTTAGCGTTCAAAATACGTTCTAGATGTTATTTCGTAGCTGTTGTCCGTCACTCTGCTCGTAGCTGCAGGATGAGAAAAATAAGCAATTTTTGTTTGACTTCTGCTGGCATTTGAACTTTCCGTTGTGATTCAGCTAACGAAATGCGATAGCTTGCATTAGATTAACAAGATGTGGTTTTAACCTTCAAATTGACTGATTAAAGCTCAGCCACAGAATTGTGCTTTTCGTTTTGATTGCTTTTGCTCCGTATTTTGTGGCTTTTCCGTATTATGGGACTAGTAGGGGTAGGGGTTTCCTAGTCTTTAGAAGGAGTGCAAGAAAAGAGCTATGAGAAATTTTTTTCTGTCGAAGGCTTTTTATTGACCTAACGCGTGGTGTGGTTTTCGAAAAAATTGGATTTTATTTGGACGCTATTTATTTTAGCTGCGCTGTAAGCTGAGTGGAGCTATGTTGCTGTGCTCTTGGTTTTATACGACTCGAAGAGGAGTATTGGTTTTCTTAAGGTTTTTTTTTTACCGGAAGTGCCTATTCGTTCAGACGCTGTTTTGACCTAAGAGCGAAAGTGCAAAAAAATTACCGTGCGAACTAATTTTTTCTGAGCGAGAGTTTTTTGATCATGCGCTGCGTTTAGTGAATTGACTCTGAAAAATAGTTTTTTACTTTTTTCAGTTGCTAAAAATGAATGATTTCTCTTTTTCTTAGAATTCCGTATTTTCTTTGGTATGCAATACTGAGAGTTTGTTAGAAAACTTTTTGCCAAACATTTCAATTATTACCTTTTATTGCAATTTTCTTCCGGGCTTGGTTTTGTTTTGAAACAATTTTTGTCTTTGAATATTATTCTGTTGCTTTTGTCTTTTCTATGATTAATTTAATTTTTGAATTAGTATGAAATCATGTTTAACATATATACAACAAGGAATAAGTATGTGTTGTTTACGTCTTAATTGTAGTGATTAGAAATCAAATTGTAGTGGTTTTCTGATTCTTAGATTTGAGCTTTCTTTTTTTACAAAATTTAACTTGGTTTCTAAGATTATTATCTGCCGTTTGCTTTCGCGATCTTTGAAATTAGTCATGAATTGTTTTGGGGTAAATGATAGCCCTGTCAGTTTTTTCAACTTATCAGTATTCTGACCATCAGAATTTTTCGGACTTTTTTAACGTTACCAACCGTTTTTAATAATATAAAAATTTTTGCAGATTTTTGTTAATTTTGTTGACAGTAGTTTAAATTTCGCCAATTTTTAGATCAGACCTGCGGAGGTAATGAGTTAACGGTTTAATACAATAGGTATTGGCTTCAGCTGTAATTACTGTTTTTTGTGAAGTTTTGACGCGTCGAGTCGCTTCCGGAACTCTTCCGGCTATGTCTTTTGTTTCGTTGTCTTACGCTCTTTTTCGTTTTTTATTTGTTCAGACAGCAAAGCTGAAAAGTCTGAACTTGTTCCTCATCACTAACGGCGCTTGCGCGTGTGACGTCATTTCTCACTCTCTTTAGCACAATTTTTTAGCATAAGATTTTGATCACAAGTGATTTACCTCACTCAATAATATGACTTTTGCACTTTAAACTCAAGTTTAATTTTAATTGGTTTAAGGTCTAAGGGAGTCCTATGTGCAGTAAAGGTCACTAGTAAAAGGCTTCTGCTGAATGAATTTTAGCAAGCTTTATTAATTTATCGATTAATGTTTTTTTTTACCTGGCTTTTTGAGCGGCCCCGATTTTTTTTCAATTTAGATCCGTCTCTGTTTCTATCTCTATTGTGCAGCACGCAGGTCGTTTCTTTCGCAGCTATTACGGCAATCTGCCAGCTATGTTTTTATCTTTAACGATTACCACTGGAAGATGAGTTTTATTTGAGCCTTTTCTTACTCGAATTGAGCCTACTCTTGTGTATTGAAAATAGGAAATTCGACATGAGATTAGTAGATGTGAAATGTTTTCACTAAGTGGCAGTTGAAAGTAGTTTCGGTTTTTGCTCATGCGTGTTTTTGAATTTATTCTTTTAGAACGCATTGTGATCTTCGAGATTTGTGGAAAATTTTCTTGTTCGTAATTATTTATGGTGGTCTTATGAGTTTAGGATCAGGTTTTCACTTTTCAGGTTTAGGATCAGGTTTTCACAAGTAGGATCGAACTGCTCACATTGCTCGTTCGTTGTGATTGATTTAATCCGAATTAAGTTTTAGTATAAGAATTTTTTTAGGTTCTCATTTCAGTGTGAAATTTTAGTATACATGACTAACCTCACCCAATAAAATGATTTCAACTTGATCTTTTATATTAAGTTTAGCTATAGTTTTAATTTTTAGATTATTTATATACTAATTGTTTTTGAAATGTCCTATTGATTTTCTGAATCTTGCTTTTGTGGTGTTTTTGTCCTTTTTAATCTAATGGAATATATATATATATATATATATATATATATATATATATATATGTATATATATATGTATATATATATATATATATATATATATATATATATAAATTATATGTAAGGATAAATGTTGCTGTATTCAAAGATTTTGTGAATCAAGTATGTTTTTTGTTTGAGATCACTAAATTAGGAAAAGTAAAAAGAACTTATTATTGTCAAAATTGTTTTTTTTCGCCTTTTTTGCTTAGTCTCATTGACTTTGTCAAGGTTGTTGTATGGTGTTTGTGTTCTTAGGATGGGTAGATTAAAGATTTTGTTAAAAGCGCAAATAGCCATTTGAAGTGTTGTTTTTTGATGATTTTTACAAAACTTGTTTTTGGAAATATTTAATTATTTTCAGGTTTTTCTTTCTGTTTTTGTTTACTTTTGCGCTTTTAAAGTCATATACTTTGTTGACTGACGAAAGTTTGATGTTGCTGCAAAATTGTTGAGGTTCAGGTCATTAGTTAATTCAATTCTTTGGATCGTATTTCAGGACTTGTCCTGCTACAGTTATTTTTTAAAAATTCGCTGTAACTTTTCTCATGTTTTTTGTTTTACATTTTGGTTTGTACTTTCACGTTTGACTCCTGACTTACCTCACTCGCTGTTTAAAATGAATGAGTTTTAGTATCTGTATGGGTTTTCGTGTTATCACAATTCATTATACGGTTGCTGCCTTGCTATTAGTGCTATGCTTAATAGCTTTCAGTTTAGAAGCTGAAATAAGTATAATTTTAAAATGTAACTGAAACTGCGCTCCATGCATACAAAATTTGAACACTTCTTGAAATTTCTGTCGATTTCTGTATCTTGTTTTTTGTTTTTCTGTTTCAATCCTTATGTGCGTCTAGCGTGTTAATGGTGGATAACGTTGGCTATTTTCCGACAATTCGCCATGTTTTTCATTTTTTGCGCCTGTTTTTTTTTTTACTGTTCGCTGCTACTGTTCAAATCGTTTCCTGAAGAAAAATTATTGATATATCAGCATCATGAACATTCAGATCGGTAGATTTAAGTGTATCAGTAGTTTATTTCACTTGTTAAGTGTATTGTTCAAAACCTTTCCGCGTCGGTTGTAAAAACGTTCTGTTTCTGAGTCGGACTTAGATTACTGTAGGGGTATGTTTACCGTTTTGTATCTGATGTCTTCGTGTTTCGTGGACGTGAGAATGTTAGCGTTGTTGTGGAGTTTGAAGATGTTTGCTTTCGACATCAGCCGTTTTCTCCGGTTCTGTATCTTTCTTTGTGAATATTATTTGTTTCAATAGTTTATGATAATTTACCGAAAATGGAGCCAAAACAACCCCAGATTTCAAATTCAGAATTATCAGTGCTGAGTTATTAGTCACACTACAATGGAAAAATGTAATAGAAAATGAATGCCAATTTGACATTTTTTTGGGTTTAACTAGTCAGATAAATAGCCAAGTTGTATTTCAGAAAACAATTTGAAGTTTTGATAGTTAAGGAAATTTTTGTTTCGGGATGTGACGTCTGGTTTCAATGTTTCTTCGTGATTTTGATCTTCTTGCTCCATGACTAGATTTGAGAGGTAGGTCTTTTGTTGTGCGTTGTGCAGAGTAGGGGATTTTCTAAGACTTCTGCCAAGCCAGACACTGTTTTTTTCTTTCTGAGTAAAGATTTTTGGTTTCAATAATGTTTATGGTTAATTTTTTTGTTACAAAACAGCATAAATTGACCTTGGTTCTACCAAAGCCTGGTTTAAACGAAAAATTAACAATCAACGAAAAGGAATTAATATTTGAGTACTTCATTGAATCATTCAGGTATCCAATCACTGCTGCTCCTGAAAATAACTGTTAACCATGGTCTTCCTCAAGGATCAGTGCTTATTTTTCTGTTATACTTTTATACAATTTTTCTGACAAACCTGAGGGTGAAAATAACAATTGTTACGCACTGATTTTTAGGGTGTTCCTCATGGTGTTTTCTGAGGTTTACATTGGAGGTAATTAACTTGAATAATCAGCATTTTACAAGGACTTATTTAGATTTTTAGCAGATATATTTTGAATAAATTTAGCTAGTGATAGCTTTTTACTGAGCGGTTCGGATGTGCGATATATCCACT
Organism: Convolutriloba macropyga; assembly: GCF_964194025.1. Lineage (NCBI taxonomy): Eukaryota > Metazoa > Xenacoelomorpha > Acoela > Convolutidae > Convolutriloba > Convolutriloba macropyga. The sequence goes on along the minus strand of NC_134471.1, from coordinate 41,949,813 downwards.
AGTTTGCCTTGTATTTCGAAGCTTTAATCGTTTGCGGTTTAGTTCTAAGGTAGCCTGATTTAACTTAGTAATTTATAGAGATTTTTCCAGTTCAATCTTTAATTATTACAGCAAAGAATTAATCAATAATTATTAGTAAGAAGTTCGCAAGTTATATCAAGTTTTCAAAGATGTTAATCAACTGATTGTCAGGCTGGTTCTCCGGTGTTCTGGTGATCGTAAGTTCCGCAAGGCTATACCTTGAGATGTATTGGTCCTTCGCAAATATTTACTGATCTATAAGTTGGGCAATTTCCGGCTTTTGTACGTCTCTTGATGTTTGTTAAGTACATATACAAGTTCCGTATTAGTACCTACTTTATCAGAATAATTACTTCACCAAGTACATAATCTCTCATGAAGTTATTTACTAATTATGTGAATTTATCTTCAGGAAACTCAAAAAATTAAATATTGAGGCTTTTATGCACTTGATATGTTTATCAATAAACTGTCAATCTGCGGTTGTTTTTCATAAACATAAACAAATTTGGGGTTACAGGCCTAGATGGAAATACTAGCTATATATGGACTTGAAATCTATCTGAATATGAACTAAATTAAAGCACTTGTTAATGGATATTTAAAGGAAAATAATCACGTAACTATGAGGACGAAATAGGGGCGTGACACTACCGGACTTTATGAAAATTTTCCATGAAAATTTTGAGAAGGAACTGGGGTTTTACAAATTTTCTATAAAACATAATCTGCACGAGTATGAGGATATACATATCTTTTTGTTGGAGCCACCCAATTTATGTTTTCTTAGAAAAGAGTTTTTGAACGAAAGCGTTTAAGTTAAAGACATTTAAAGAATGTAATAGAAATAAAGTTTAAGTTAAGACAAATTGACATAAAGAATAAAATAAAGAGGATTAAGACGAGATTAAAGGATTTGAAGGAACATTTGAGAGTTGAGAATGCGCTAATGCTGAATAAAGAGTGAGAACATAAGATAGAGTTAGGGCTAAGAGAACGCATTAAGATTAGCACTGAAATTAATCATGGTTATTTCACGGAAGAAAAGCTCTAAACTTTGAATAAAGGAACACATATGAACTGGGTGAATGAATGGTTTAATGCACTGGTTATTATCATGAATTGAAGCACTGGTTTGATAATTTAAGAGGAGAACTTATTGAATGAAGGGATACTTAATCGGTTGAAAGATTAATACTTGTTGAACTATTTAAGACTTTCAAGAGCTCAAAGTATACTTTCCTCTCGGGTTAAAGCGCTGTTGTCCTGTTCGTCTTCTGTAGTAGTTTGTTCGTCTTCTGTATCAAGTTTGTCTGTTTCAAATTGAAGATGCGCTTTTAGTTGGACACTTGAGGACACTTGAGTTGAAGGAAAACTTGAAGATTGCTCTCCCTGTGGACAAAACTTATGTCTCTTGCGGACAAGTCTGAAGTTTTTCTCTTCTGGTCGTCAATTGTTTTGTTCTGGTGGTTGTGTTCCGTAATGCTGTCGTTGGGAGTAGGAACTACAGTGATGCATGTTACATGTGCAATACTTTTCCGCCTCTTGGCTTTCCTTGAAGCCTTTATGGATTAGTGCATGGTATCGATGCATGGTAGTTACTTCACTCTATCTTTGCTGGATGATATGTTATATGTCAGGCTGTTCACTATGAGCAGGACCAAGAGCTTTTTTCCTTTATTGGCCTTCATTTTGACGCTTGAGGTCCTGTTCGGGGAGAAAGGAAAAATGTCTAAGAGAAACAATTTTCATCACTTTTTGCACGAACTCTTCAGTTTCCCTTTTCATTGTCTTTCACTAGCTTTGGCAATTTGTCTGCCTCTCGAGTTTAAAATGAACGGAAACCTGTGGTGCTGTATGTGCAGTTCATGGACAGCAATATGTTCTGTTCTCTGAAAGTTGGGCTGAAAGTTTCCCTCAGTGGTCAGATATTCAAATGGAACTCGATATTGTGAAACTTTTGCAATATTTTTGGTTTTATGACCAACTATTGCTGTTATCACATGTTAGGGTGGTTCCTTTCATTCATTTGTCTACTTGATTCAAGCTTCTAGGTCTAGTTTTCTCATTGTGGCACTTGTTTATGTGATATTTAATGTTTCAGCTGCTCTCTACTTTTAGGTCGTGTGTGGATGTGTTTATTGATATTTCTACTAAATATGGTGATTTATGGTGTGTCAGTATAATTGTGTGTTTCAATGATGGGTGTATGTTTACAGGGATAGTGGTTGGGGGGTCGAATTGTGCAGTGTTAACATGTTTTTTCGAGTTTTTCGGGGAGTAAATAAGGGAAAATGGGACAGTTAGTGAGTATTTAGCTAATAAGTTGATGTCAGTGGTAGTAGTGACTGATTGTTATGGCTTTTCAGCGTTGTTTGGTGCGTGTGTTAACAGTTAGTGCCTGAATTGGCTGAGTGTGAGGGGTGCGCCGATGGAAAAGAACTAGTTTCAGTGCAATTGTATTCATCATGTAGCTTAGATTTATTTATAGGTGAGTTTTTACTTATTATTTGTCAATTTTAGCCTTGATAATTGATTTTTAATGTTGGAACTAGAAGCTGTAGTGTGTGTGAGCATGAGTTAACATTTTAATTGCGGTGTGTGACTTTATAATGACATATTCGTGAAAGTGTAAAATTGGTGACTTAATGACTTTTTTCATTTTTGAGAATTAACTTAACTTTACTTGTGAAATATTGGTCATAAACTGGTTCTGATGGTTCTAGGTACTTGTCCTGGTCGTTAGCTGCTCTTGTGTGTAATTTGAACTGGTTTGCAAGAGTATTTGGTACTAATTTTTACATGTAATTTTTTCGTAATTTAGGTCATTTTTCCACATCAGGACTGGTGTTGCATATGTGAATTTTTCAATTTTTGTTGAATTTTGGGCAAATTTTTTGGCTTGGCCCACTTGGTAGACATCGGTGGGGAACAACTATGCTTTAAATTTAGGTTTTAGGGCACTTTTTTGGTCAACTTTTTATGTTTGAGAAAACGAAAAATGCGAAAATTCGGGGGCCCCAGCGTCAATCAATTTTTAAATTGCTCCAATCGGGCTCAAAATTAGTAGATCGCATCAGTGGCTCAACAAACGCTGCAGCGCTAAAATTTGGCGCAATTTGAGCATTTTTCGCAAAGTTATGACTATTTTTGTAATCTGAACCTGGCTATTTTTGAATTATGAAATTTCGGGCTAAATAATTCGTCACTGTTCATACATTATCGGTATTGAATGGTGAAAATGATACTGTCTATGCTTGGTACTAATGTATATCACTTAATTATAGGGTTTGAAGCTATTTATCGGGTCAGAACATTGATTTTTGAGTCCAAAATGCTAATTTTCAGGCGTGTCGGTCTGGTGATGCTCTAGTGACCTAAATTGGGTGCTAACTGTTAGTACTGATATCTATGGCTATCAGGGGTAGCATTTTGGTAGCTTTGGAAGTGATTAACATGTTTTGTTCCAGTTTTTTTCGTAGAATTTGCTAGATTTTTACTTGAGGTGCCTCATGTTTGGTGCATAAATTGACATAGTTTGGAGATGCTTGATTTTTGACGGTAACTGAGGGTCATACTATGTTGGTGGCAGCTATTGGTGCAGTTTGATGCATGAGTTGAGGTCATTGTGTTGAGTTTTTCACATTAGAATTTTGGACTAAATTTCGTCAAAGATGTGCAGATTTCGATTTTTCTTTTTTTTTCAACGTTTATGCAATTCTGTGCGATTGTATGGGCTTATTAGGCTTTGACAACTACTAGAGAGACCTAATATTGGATATGGGCTCATAAGTCGGCTATTTGGTACTATTTTTCTGGTCTAAATCTGGCTCTATTTTGACGAATTTGAGAAGAGTCTGGTAGGCTTCAGTTTTTTTTGCTATTATTTCAATATTTTTGATATGAGCGTTTAGAGCTTGAGCATGCGGATGTTTTAAGCTAATAATATCGGGTTTTAGATCAATATTTTGGATTTTATGAACATGTTCGTAAATTTTCAAAAAGTCTCCAAAATTGGGGGCCCCAGCGTCACTCAATTTTTAAAATGCTTCGATTGAGCTCAAAATTGTTGAATCGCTTTATCGGCTCAAAGGTTATGGGTAGAGGGTCGAAGACTTGACATATAAGCTCAAAAATGATGTTAAAATCTAATTTATCATAAAGCTGGCGAGTTTTGGAAAACTTAAGTGTGAAATTCCTGCATCTGTTACTATTTCTCTCATTTCATAAAGACTTGCTAATACAGATTCGTATCAGGGTTTGTGGTAGTATCTGAATTTTGTAACTAAACTGAAGATGTAACGCTCAAAATAGGGGTCAAAATATTTTAAAACTGAGCCAATATTCGGTGGATATCTAAGTCTGATTGCACTTGGGGCTGCTGGGTACCAGGTTTTGACTTGTCTGTCTAATCCCTTTGCCATTGCAAGGTCTGCTGATATACAGTGTGCAAAAGAGTGTGGAGAGTGTAAGATATCTGGTTGTAAGATATGTTGCATTGATTTCTTGACTGAAGTGATTTAAATTTTGATTTGATGAGCCTGATCAGGAATTTTTTGTTTGGGATCTAGTTATTGGTCTGTTTACTGAACTGCGGGCCTTTTTCCCTGAAGATTTTGCTATGCTTGCTCTAACTTGATCTAATTTTATCTCTCTACTTGGTGTCTTTGACTGTTTTGATGCTTGTGCTGATGCTTTTATTGCTTCGCTTTTTTCTTCTTGTTCCAGTCTGGCGCGTGCATTTTTCGGTTTAGGACTACCTGATCTTCTAACTTGGTTGGTTAGGTAAGGATTTGTTCTATCTTCTTCAAGCAACATTATTTCTCTATCGCATTTAAATCCGCGTACATTTTTTCGCTGTTGGTAGTCTAGTGGTTTGAATGCACTTTTCTCTGGTTTTCGTTTAGGATTATAAGGTCGGCTCCTATCTTCCTGTCAGTTAACGCAAATTGTTCTTCATGTGTTTCTGGAGGCGATTCAATGTCGAATGGTACTATTGATGGTTGAGAATGTCGAGCAGGTGGGGACATTTCATCATCTGATGAGGATGATACTAAAGGGGCACGAACTTCTGGTTCTTGCTGTCTAATTTCATCAGCAATTAACGGATCAACCGGTATTCTTGCTATTTGTTCAGCATCTAGGTTCAGGTCAGCTAGATTTTCATCTGAACTGCTATTCTCATCAAATAAATTTGGAATTGCTTCATCTGAGCTTGAAGAATCAAATACTGGAAGATGGACTGGTGCTGTTCGTGGTCTAACTGCTGGTGCTACTACCCTTGGTGGCGCCGCTAGTGGTGCTGGAGGTGCCGCTGCTGCTGGTCCTACTAATTGTCCGCCTAGGGGAACGTTTATGGTCACTCTGACTGGGTCTGGTTTCACTGTTTTTGATTGAATCGATTCCTTTTCCTTTTCACTAATTAATTCCGGAATGTGTTTATAAAAAAGATCTGGTTCCATGTGCTGTCGTCTTGATGGATCAGGTTGAAAATTTGCAGGATTGATGAATTCAAGGTCTTCAGGGGTTTCATTTGGCTTTATTGGTTTCAATCTGATACGGTGAACACATTGTGTGTACTTTGTGTTTACTTTTCGAATGATGTAATTAGAATCAGTAAGGACTTTTTCTACTTTATACAGCGGTAGCCATTTCTGAACTTGAGAAGCAATTACTGTTGATTGTTCTAATAGCTTGGGGTTTAAAAGTATACAAAATGATTTCTCCTAGATGGGTTTAGCTGAAGCTTTTTGGTCATAATACTTTTTGTACTTCAAATAAGCGGTTGTCAGTTTTTCCTTGTTTTCTCCAAACTTTTGCATCATGGCGTCTTGCAGTTCATCGACAAAATCTGAGTTTACTGCTACTGCATTCATAACTTTTCTAGAGAATCTAATATCAAGGGGTTTTATTGGTTCTCTGCCGTGGAATGAAGTTGGAGGGCAACAATTTGTAGCTGAATGATATGATGTATTATGGATAAATGTTGCCAGAGGAACATATTTATGCCAGTCTTTCCATTGTTCCTCGGTATTGAGCTTGAAAATTCGTTTTAGAGGTCAATGGGATCGCTCTACTTCTCCAATAGTCTGAGGGAGCTTTAGTGAGGCATGTTTTAGCTTTACTTCTAACAAACTTGCTAATTCGTGACATTAATTCTGAAGTAAAGTTTGTTCCTAAGTCACTAAGTATTGTTTGAGGAATGTAGCTGTGTTGGAAGAACACCTTTACTAGTTCTCGTGCTACTGTATCAGCATATCCATTGGTTAACGGAACTGCGAATAGGTATTTTGTAAAAACATCTATTCCACTCAAAACATACTTAAATTGCCAGGACTTTATGGGGCCTACTAAGTCAATTTGGAGCATATCACCTGGATATGATTGTAGTGAACTAACTGGTTGCAATTTTGGTGTAATGTGGTTTTTCGGATTTCTGTTTAATTGGAGACAAGTAAGGCAGTTTTTATTGAAACTAATGAAGTGTTCAGTGAAGCCGGGGTAAAAGAATCGCTTTCTAAATTCTTGAATTGTTGCTTTTGTGCCTAAATGACCTGCTGTTTGTGAATTATGGAGCCTATATATAGTCTCATTCCACAAATGCTTAGGTACACAGAATTGTTTATTAAGTACTTTTCCAGTATCATCATATAAATCCCGGTATAAGACATTCCCTTCAAGAATTAATCTATTTAAATGTTTGTGATATTTTTAAGTTTGTTGAAGCATATTTTAAGTCTGGTTGTTGATTGTTTTGTTGAATCCAGCTTATTACTGTTCCAATATCTGCACCTTTTTGCTGCTCTTCTGCTAAATTGAGGCTAATTAAGTTTTCAGTAAGGTCTGGGAACTCATCTAATGGATTTGGGTACTCAATTGAATTTATTTCTTGTTTTCTTTTTAGTTTAAATAGCCCTTGGATTTCTGTTATTGGTATGTTACTTTGACGTTTTTCGTAGTCTTCATAATATCCAAGTTTTTTAAGTACATCAAGTTCATCGCTATTAATTTCGTCACTAAAGTTTTCAGTATCAAGTAATACATTCAGTTCAATATCAGGATTTTGTGCTTCTGTATCAATTTCTATTTCTCTAACTGGAATTCTATCTGTTAATTTCAGAGACATTGTTGCTGTTTTATAATTCTCCATTCGAGAGAGGAAATCTGCTGCGTAATTAGCGCGTCCAGGAATGTGAGCAATTACTATGTTAAAGGCAAGGATTCGGTCTATTTAATTCCAAAGTGATGGCGGTATTGCTTTTGATTGAAAGAATTGTGTGAGGCTTTTGTTGTCAGTTAGTATAATTACTTTTTACTTGATCCCCAAATGTAGTGCGAAAAGTAGTCCAGCGCGTAGTACAAAGCTAGGAACTCTTTGTAATAGATTGAAAACTTTAATTGAGTTGCGTGAAACAAGTGCGATCCAAACGATACGGGAGCGTATGTTTTCTTTTCTTTCTTTCCAGTTTCGTTTTCATAGTCTTCCACCATTAGTACAAAACCTGCACCGTGGTAACTAGCGTCACAAAGAATTACATACTGCAAGCCTGGTTTTGGCAATCGCAATGTTACATTTGTTGCTTCCATTAAATCCTTCTTTATTACTTCTAATGCTTTTACATGTTCTTCTGTGGTTTCTATTACTGCATCCTTCTTCAGGAGCTTGTAAAATGACATTAGTTTTTCATCCAGGTTAGGGATGTAATTTCGGAAGAATTGTGTGAAGCCGATTAATCGCTTTACTTGCTTTGTTGTTTTCGGCATTTTGAATTTATCGAGAAATTTAGTTATTTTTGACTTTTCAGGTGATATTCCTTCTGCGCTGATGTTATTTCCAAGGAATTTCATTGTATCTGTTGCTGTTTCACACTTTTCAGGCAACAGTTTCAGTCCTGATTGACTTATACAGATAAATATTTCTCGCAAAGAGGGTACCAATTGTTCAAAATTTGTTACTGCATTTCCAATATCATCCATAAACTGGGTACAATTTCCTGAGGATAAGCATGGGTCCAAATAATGTCTAATAAATGAGCTAAATCCAGTTACTGACTTATTCAAACCTTGTGCAAGACATTTATAAGCATAAGTTCTCGAAGCAAATTTAAATGCTAGCAGCTGCACTGATACATCGTCTGCCATTTGCACACAGTGGTATGCTTGAGAACAGTCAAGTTTCGTAAACAATTTTTTTCCCTGCAAAGTAGTTTATTGCATCACTCATGTTCAAAATTGGGAAATTTGTATTCACATAATCGTTTTTCAGCAAATGATTTACTTTTCTCAAGTCAATTTATAGTCTAAGTCTTCCTGAATTTTTCCGTTGAGCGAAAATCGGACTACTATATCTTGATTGAGACAAAGTTTTTATCAGTCCATAGTAATTCATTAATGCTAATTCTACTTGAAACTCATTTCTCAGTTGGACAGGCGTTGGAGGTCCTTGCTCATAAATTGGTATGTTTCTTTCTGGAGTTAACTTTTTTTTAAAATCTGTATTATATCCGACGTCAAATCTGTGTTTCGCAAAGATATCACTGAATTCAATTAATAATTCACCTACTACAGCTTTTTGCTCTCATCATTAAGGCTCGATTTTTCCACGGGAATTTGCTCAAGAAAGTGATTTTGTCCTGATGATTACCCTTTGGGTCTAGTTTTTCCATTTCTTGCAGTTTTAACAGTTGCTCAAAGATTTCTCTCTGCAAGGGCGACAAATTCGTCGGATCAGGGCACGTTTCAGGCGTTGGAAACCACAATTTTTCATATTCTGGAGCTGGTTTTGCTGGTTGGACTTTTCTTTGGGGGGTATCTGTGACTTGAATTAATTGATTTATTTCTGTTAAATAATTTTCACTCATTTTTGCGACATTTATTAACTGAGGATCTACTTCTAACAACTTTTCAGCTTGATCTGATGTTAAGAACGAGAATTTGGCTTTTTCTTCACGTTTATTTATAGTCACTGGGTGCTCAGTAATGTTCAGAACGTAGATGTAAAGAATATTTTTTTCAGCAACTTTACTTAAAGAGGACGTTAATATTATTTCGCTATCTTTTTCGAAGATTTCATTTGGAATTATTACCCCACAAAGATCAGTGAATGATTCTAGTTTGTCCTGATGCTTGCATTCTAGCACTGCTTGTTGATTTGGTTGTAATACTTGCTTTTTCTGTGTATAAACTCCGAATTTTTTACGCTTTACTACCCTTCTGGGTTGCTTTTCTGGCTTTATTTCATTTATTTGCAAAGTTTGATCAGGGAATTTAATTTAGCTTTGTCCTGGGCAGATGCTAACTTTATGTTTAAGAGAGAATGGGTTTCCTAATATTACAGGAGTTGTGACAATTAAAACAAGGAAGTCTTCAGTGATGTTTGTGTGTCCAATTTAAATGTAACTTTAATTGCTTTGTCAATTTTAACTATATTTCCGTTTGCCATTTTAATTTTATCTACGTCAGGCTTTTCTATTTCTATTATTGAATTGATATTTGTGTTTTTAAGTTCCTGGTAAAACTCGCGGCTTATCACGTTTGCAAATGCTCCTGTATCAATTAGTGCGCGCCTTTCTAATTCTCCATTAAATTTAACTTCAACATAGGATAATGTTCTGCCTAAAAGTGGGACAATGCTAAATAATTGTTGAACATGTGCTACTGGCTTTGGTACTGGCTGAGGTAGTTGTGTTGGGAGTTGGATACTCAATTGAATTTATTTCTTGTTTTTTTTTTTTAGTTTAAATAGCCCTTGGATTTCTGTTATTGGTATGTTACTTTGACGTTTTTCGTAGTCTTCATAATATCCAAGTTTTTTAAGTACATCAAGTTCATCGCTATTAATTTCGTCACTAAAGTTTTCAGTATCAAGTAATACATTCAGTTCAATATCAGGATTTTGTGCTTCTGTATCAATTTCTATTTCTCTAACTGGAATTCTATCTGTTAATTTCAGAGACATTGTTGCTGTTTTATAATTCTCCATTCGAGAGAGGAAATCTGCTGCGTAATTAGCGCGTCCAGGAATGTGAGCAATTACTATGTTAAAGGCAAGTATTCGGTCTATTTAATTCCAAAGTGATGGCGGTATTGCTTTTGATTGAAAGAATTGTGTGAGGCTTTTGTTGTCAGTTAGTATAATTACTTTTTACTTGATCCCCAAATGTAGTGCGAAAAGTAGTCCAGCGCGTAGTACAAAGCTAGGAACTCTTTGTAATAGATTGAAAACTTTAATTGAGTTGCGTGAAACAAGTGCGATCCAAACGATACGGGAGCGTATGTTTTCTTTTCTTTCTTTCCAGTTTCGTTTTCATAGCCTTCCACCATTAGTACAAAACCTGCACCGTGGTAACTAGCGTCACAAAGAATTACATACTGCAACCCTGGTTTTGGCAATCGCAATGTTACATTTGTTGCTTCCATTAAATCCTTCTTTATTAATTCTAATGCTTTTACAAGTTCTTCTGTGGTTTCTATTACTGCATCCTTCTTCAGGAGCTTGTAAAATGACATTAGTTTTTCATCCAGGTTAGGGATGTAATTTCGGAAGAATTGTGTGAAGCCGATTAATCGCTTTACTTCCTTTATTATTTTCGGCATTTTGAATTTATCGAGAAATTTAGTTATTTTTTACTTTTCAGGTGATATTCCTTCTGCACTGATGTTATTTCCAAGGAATTTCATTGTATCTGTTGCTGTTTCACACTTTTCAGGCAACAGTTTCAGTCCTGATTGTCGTATACAGATAAATATTTCTCGCAAAGAGGGTACCAATTGTTCAAAATTTGTTACTGCATTTCCAATATCATCCATAAAGTATGTACAATTTCCTGAGGCTAAGCATGGGTCCAAATAATGTCTAATAAATGAGCTAAATCCAGTTACTGACTTATTCAAACCTTGTGCAAGACATTTATAAGCATAAGTTCTCGAAGGAAAGTTAAATGCTAGCAGTTGCACTGATACAACGTCTGCCATTTGCACACAGTGGTATGCTTGAGAACAGTCAAGTTTCGTAAACAATTTTTTCCCGGCAAAGTAGTTTATTGCATCACTCATGTTCGAAATTGGGAAATTTTTATTCACATAATCGTTTTTCAGCAAATGATTTACTTTTCTCAAGTCAATTCATAGTCTAAGTTTTCCTGAATTTTTCCGTTGAGCGAAAAGCGGACTACTATATCTTGATTGAGACAAAGTTGTTATCAGTCCATAGTAATGCATTAATGCTAATTCTATTTGAAACTCATTTCACAGATGGACAGGCGTTGGAGGTCCTTGCTCATAAATTGGTATATTTCTTTCTGGAGTTAACGTTTTTTTAAAATCTGTATTATATCCGACGTCAAATCTGTGTTTCGCAAAGATATCACTGAATTCAACTAATAATTCACCTACTACAGCTTTTTGCTCATCATTAAGGCCCGATTTTTCCACGGGAATTTGCTCAAGAAAGTGATTTTGTCCTGATGATTACCCTTTGGGTCTAGTTTTTCCATTTCTTGCAGTTTTAACAGTTGCTCAAAGATTTCTCTCTGCAAGGGCGACAAATTCGTCGGATCAGGGCACGTTTCAGGCGTTGGAAACCACAATTTTTCATATTCTGGAGCTGGTTTTGCTGGTTGGACTTTTCTTTGGGGGGTATCTGTGACTTGAATTAATTGATTTATTTCTGTTAAATAATTTTCACTCATTTTTGCGACATTTATTAACTGAGGATCTACTTCTAACAACTTTTCAGCTTGATCTGATGTTAAGAACGAGAATTTGGCTTTTTCTTCACGTTTATTTATAGTCACTGGGTGCTCAGTAATGTTCAGAACGTAGATGTAAAGAATATTTTTTTCAGCAACTTTACTTAAAGAGGACGTTAATATTATTTCGCTATCTTTTTCGAAGATTTCATTTGGAATTATTACCCCACAAAGATCAGTGAATGATTCTAGTTTGTCCTGATGCTTGCATTCTAGTACTGCTTGTTGATTTGGTTGTAATACTTGCTTTTTCTGTGTATAAACTCCGAATTTTTTACGCTTTACTACCCTTCTGGTTTGTTTTTCTGGCTTTATTTCTTTTATTTGCAAAGTTTGATCAGGGAATTTAATTTAGCTTTGTCCTGGGCAGATGCTAACTTTATGTTTAAGAAAGAATGGGTTGCCTAATATTACAGGAGTTGTGACAATTAAAACAATGAAGTCTTCAGTGAATGTTTGTGTGCCCAATTTAAATGTAATTTTAATTGCTTTGTCAATTTTAACTATATTTCCGTTTGCCATTTTAACTTTATCTAGGTCAGGCTTTTCTATTTCTATTATTGAATTGATATTTGTGTTTTTAAGTTCCTGGTAAAACTCGCGGCTTATCACGTTTGCAAATGCTCCTGTATCAATTCGTGCGCGTCTTTCTAATTCTCCATTAAATTTAACTTTAACATAGGATAATGTTCTGCCTAAAAGTGGGACAATGCTAAATAATTGTTGAACATGTGCTACTGGCTTTGGTACTGGCTGAGGTAGTTGTGTTGGGAGTTGCACAGATTTGTTCACGTTGTTTTTATTACTATTTCTGCGTTTTTTACGCTTTTTGTTACTTTCATTATGAACAGGTTCTATTACTTTATCTAAACTAGGACTGGATGTGTTTTCGTTCTAATAATTAGCTGAGTTTTTATAATTTTTATTTTTCTTAAAGTTGGGTGGCTTTATTAGTTTTTTTGTTGATTAAATGAGTAATTCATACTTCTCATAGTTCTATTCTGAGGAATACTTGCACGATTAAATTGATTTGCTTGTTGACTACCATATCGGTTTTGTGCTGGCGCTGGGCTATCATAAACTATTCCCTGTCGAAGAAGGTTTGCAGGGGTATTTTTAGTAGGGAACCGATAAATTGGTCTATTAACTTAAGCTGGGTGAACAAATGGGGGGCATAGTCTTCCACCATTAGTACAAAACCTGCACCGTGGTAACTAGCGTCACAAAGAATTACATACTGCAACCCTGGTTTTGGCAATCGCAATGTTACATTTGTTGCTTCCATTAAATCCTTCTTTATTAATTCTAATGCTTTTACAAGTTCTTCTGTGGTTTCTATTACTGCATCCTTCTTCAGGAGCTTGTAAAATGACATTAGTTTTTCATCCAGGTTAGGGATGTAATTTCGGAAGAATTGTGTGAAGCCGATTAATCGCTTTACTTCCTTTATTGTTTTCGGCATTTTGAATTTATCGAGAAATTTAGTTATTTTTTACTTTTCAGGTGATATTCCTTCTGCACTGATGTTATTTCCAAGGAATTTCATTGTATCTGTTGCTGTTTCACACTTTTCAGGCAACAGTTTCAGTCCTGATTGACGTATACAGATAAATATTTCTCGCAAAGAGGGTACCAATTGGTCAAAATTTGTTACTGCATTTCCAATATCATCCATAAACTGGGTACAATTTCCTGAGGCTAAGCATGGGTCCAAATAATGTCTAATAAATGAGCTAAATCCAGTTACTGACTTATTCAAATCTTGTGCAAGACATTTATAAGCATAAGTTCTCGAAGCAAAGTTAAATGCTAGCAGTTGCACTGATACAACGTCTGCCATTTGCACACAGTGGTATGCTTGAGAACAGTCAAGTTTCGTAACAATTTTTCCCGGAAAAGTAGTTTATTGCATCACTCATGTTCGAAATTGGGAAATTTGTATTCACATAATCGTTTTTCAGCAAATGATTTACTTTTCTCAAGTCAATTCATAGTCTAAGTTTTCCTGAATTTTTCCGTTGAGCGAAAAGCGGACTACTATATCTTGATTGAGACAAAGTTGTTATCAGTCCATAGTAATGCATTAATGCTAATTCTACTTGAAACTCATTTCACAGATGGACAGGCGTTGGAGGTCCTTGCTCATAAATTGGTATGTTTCTTTCTGGAGTTAACTTTATTTTTAAATCTGTATTATATCCGACGTCAAATCTGTGTTTCGCAAAGATATCACTGAATTCAACTAATAATTCACCTACTACAGCTTTTTGCTCATCATTAAGGCCCGATTTTTCCACGGGAATTTGCTCAAGAAAGTGATTTTGTCCTGATGATTACCCTTTGGGTCTAGTTCTTCCATTTCTTGCAGTTTTAGCAGTTGCTCTAAAGATTTCTCTCTGCAAGGGCGACAAATTCGTCGGATCAGGGCACGTTTCAGGCGTTGGAAACCACAATTTTTCATATTCTGGAGCTGGTTTTGCTGGTTGGACTTTTCTTTTTGGGGTATCTGTGACTTGAATTAGTTGATTTATTTCTGTTAAATAATGTTCACTCATTTTTGCGACATTTATTAACTGAGGATCTACTTCTAACAACTTTTCAGCTTGATCTGATGTTAAGAACGAGAATTTGGCTATTTCTTCACCTTTATTCATAGTCACTGGGTGCTCAGTAATGTTCAGGACGTAGATGTAAAGAATATTTTTTTCAGCAACTTTACTTAAAGAGGACGTTAATATTATTTCGCTATCTTTTTCGAAGATTTCATTTGGAATTATTACCCCACAAAGATCAGTGAATGATTCTAGTTTGTCCTGATGCTTGCATTCTAGTACTGCTTGTTGATTTGGTTGTAATACTTGCTTTTTCTGTGTATAAACTCCGAATTTTTTACGCTTTACTACCCTTCTGGGTTGTTTTTCTGGCTTATTTCATTTATTTGCAAAGTTTGATCAGGGAATTTAATTTAGCTTTGTCCTGGGCAGATGCTAACTTTATGTTTAAGAAAGAATGGGTTGCCTAATATTACAGGAGTTGTGACAATTAAAACAAGGAAGTCTTCAGTGAATGTTTGTGTGCCCAATTTAAATGTAACTTTAATTGCTTTGTCAATTTTAACTATATTTCCGTTTGCCATTTGAACTTTATCTAGGTCAGGCTTTTCTATTTCTATTATTGAATTGATATTTGTGTTTTTAAGTTCCTGGTAAAACTCGCGGCTTATCACGTTTGCAAATGCTCCTGTATCAATTAGTGCGCGTCTTTCTAATTCTCCATTAAATTTAACTTTAACATAGGATAATGTTCTGCCTAAAAGTGGGACAATGCTAAATAATTGTTGAACATGTGCTACTGGCTTTGGTACTGGCTGAGGTAGTTGTGTTGGGAGTTGCACAGATTTGTTCACGTTGTTTTTATTACTATTTCTGCGTTTTTTACGCTTTTTGTTACTTTCATTATGAACAGGTTCTATTACTTTATCTAAACTAGGACTGGATGTGTTTTCGTTCTAATAATTAGCTGAGTTTTTATAATTTTTATTTTTCTTAAAGTTGGGTGGCTTTATTAGTTTTTTTGTTGATTAAATGAGTAATTCATACTTCTCATAGTTCTATTCTGAGGAATACTTGCACGATTAAATTGATTTGCTTGTTGACTACCATATCGGTTTTGTGCTGGCGCTGGGCTATCATAAACTGTTCCCTGTCGAGGAAGGTTTGCAGGGGTATTTTTAGTAGGGAACCGATAAATTGGTCTATTAACTTAAGCTGGGTGAACAAATGGGGGGCATAGTCTTCCACCATTAGTACAAAACCTGCACCGTGGTAACTAGCGTCACAAAGAATTACATACTGCAACCCTGGTTTTGGCAATCGCAATGTTACATTTGTTGCTTCCATTAAATCCTTCTTTATTAATTCTAATGCTTTTACAAGTTCTTCTGTGGTTTCTATTACTGCATCCTTCTTCAGGAGCTTGTAAAATGACATTATTTTTTCATCCAGGTTAGGGATGTAATTTCGGAAGAATTGTGTGAAGCCGATTAATCGCTTTACTTCCTTTATTGTTTTCGGCATTTTGAATTTATCGAGAAATTTAGTTATTTTTTACTTTTCAGGTGATATTCCTTCTGCACTGATGTTATTTCCAAGGAATTTCATTGTATCTGTTGCTGTTTCACACTTTTCAGGCAACAGTTTCAGTCCTGATTGACGTATACAGATAAATATTTCTCGCAAAGAGGGTACCAATTGGTCAAAATTTGTTACTGCATTTCCAATATCATCCATAAACTGGGTACAATTTCCTGAGGATAAGCATGGGTCCAAATAATGTCTAATAAATGAGCTAAATCCAGTTACTGACTTATTCAAATCTTGTGCAAGACATTTATAAGCATAAGTTCTCGAAGCAAAGTTAAATGCTAGCAGTTGCACTGATACAACGTCTGCCATTTGCACAGTGGTATGCTTGAGAACAGTCAAGTTTCGTAAACAATTTTTCCCGGAAAAGTAGTTTATTGCATCACTCATGTTCGAAATTGGGAAATTTGTATTCACATAATCGTTTTTCAGCAAATGATTTACTTTTCTCAAGTCAATTCATAGTCTAAGTTTTCCTGAATTTTTCCGTTGAGCGAAAAGCGGACTACTATATCTTGATTGAGACAAAGTTGTTATCAGTCCATAGTAATGCATTAATGCTAATTCTACTTGAAACTCATTTCACAGATGGACAGGCGTTGGAGGTCCTTGCTCATAAATTGGTATGTTTCTTTCTGGAGTTAACTTTATTTTTAAATCTGTATTATATCCGACGTCAAATCTGTGTTTCGCAAAGATATCACTGAATTCAACTAATAATTCACCTACTACAGCTTTTTGCTCATCATTAAGGCCCGATTTTTCCACGGGAATTTGCTCAAGAAAGTGATTTTGTCCTGATGATTACCCTTTGGGTCTAGTTCTTCCATTTCTTGCAGTTTTAGCAGTTGCTCAAAGATTTCTCTCTGCAAGGGCGACAAATTCGTCGGATCAGGGCACGTTTCAGGCGTTGGAAACCACATTTTTTCATATTCTGGAGCTGGTTTTGCTGGTTGGACTTTTCTTTTTGGGGTATCTGTGACTTGAATTAGTTGATTTATTTCTGTTAAATAATGTTCTCATTTTTGCGACATTTATTAACTGAGGATCTACTTCTAACAACTTTTCAGCTTGATCTGATGTTAAGAACGAGAATTTGGCTGTTTCTTCACCTTTATTCATAGTCACTGGGTGCTCAGTAATGTTCAGGACGTAGATGTAAAGAATATTTTTTTCAGCAACTTTACTTAAAGAGGACGTTAATATTATTTCGCTATCTTTTTCGAAGATTTCATTTGGAATTATTACCCCACAAAGATCAGTGAATGATTCTAGTTTGTCCTGATGCTTGCATTCTAGTACTGCTTGTTGATTTGGTTGTAATACTTGCTTTTTCTGTGTATAAACTCCGAATTTTTTACGCTTTACTACCCTTCTGGGTTGTTTTTCTGGCTTATTTCATTTATTTGCAAAGTTTGATCAGGGAATTTAATTTAGCTTTGTCCTGGGCAGATGCTAACTTTATGTTTAAGAAAGAATGGGTTGCCTAATATTACAGGAGTTGTGACAATTAAAACAAGGAAGTCTTCAGTGAATGTTTGTGTGCCCAATTTAAATGTAACTTTAATTGCTTTGTCAATTTTAACTATATTTCCGTTTGCCATTTGAACTTTATCTAGGTCAGGCTTTTCTATTTCTATTATTGAATTGATATTTGTGTTTTTAAGTTCCTGGTAAAACTCGCGGCTTATCACGTTTGCAAATGCTCCTGTATCAATTAGTGCGCGTCTTTCTAATTCTCCATTAAATTTAACTTTAACATAGGATAATGTTCTGCCTAAAAGTGGGACAATGCTAAATAATTGTTGAACATGTGCTACTGGCTTTGGTTTTGTCTGAGGTAGTTGTGTTGGGAGTTGCACAGATTTATTCACTTTGTTTTTATTACTATTTCTGCGTTTTCTACGCTTTTTGTTACTTTCATTATGAACAGGTTCTATTACTTTATCTAAACTAGGACTGGACGTGCTTTCGTTATAATAATTAGCTGAGTTTTTATAATTTTTACTTTTTTCTTAAAGTTGGGTGGCTTTATTAGTTTTTTTGTTGATTAAATGGGTAATTCATACTTCTCATAGTTCTGTTCTGAGGAATACTTGCACGATTAAATTGATTTGCTTGTTGACTACCATATCGGTTTTGTGCTGGCGCTGGGCTATCATAAACTATTCCCTGTCGAAGAAGGTTTGCAGGGGTATTTTTAGTAGGGAACCGATAAATTGGTCTATTAACTTTAGCTGGGTGAACAAATGGGGGGCTATCTGAAGGTTCAGTCCAATAATTCCGAGTTTGTGGCTGTTCATTAAGATAAAATGGTCTAGGGGCAATAAATTGTGGTCTAAACTCTCGGTAATTATTAGCACGAGGGGCATACTGCTGCTGGGGCCGATAGTTTTGCTGAAATTGACGATAATTCGGCTGATATTGAGGGTAATTTGGTCGATAATTTTGATATTGGGGGCGGAAATTTTGCCTATAACTTTGTTTGTAGACTTGTTGCGAGTAATGTGGTGTGAAAATATTTACTGGGCCTTGTTCTGATGGCTCATTATTAGGTGCTGTTCTCTGCTCGAGTTTTTGCTCTAGTTCTTTTTGGTTATTTGAAATGACTGTTATTGCTCTTAACATTTTATCAGTGTTTGTTTCTGTTATTTCATTAAACCCGTCGTCAAAATACTCTTCTCTATTACACATCTCCCTAATTGCAGTTTGTTGACTCGCTTAAGTACATAATTGATCAATGGTATCTGTGTCTGGCCTTTCTAACAGCTTAGGCTTAAGCCAATTTGGCATGGACTTCATGAAGAAGCGCTTTATTTGCTCGTTTTTTCGATTTTCTGACATCTGAAGAGCAGAATCTCGTGCTGCTGTCTCTGTATCGAATCTATGAGCTTCAGGATCACCTGCTCCTTCTGGCGCTACTACTATTTCGGGTGCTGGATATGCTTTATTTGCTTCAGTTCTTAACTTTACTAAGAAATTTTTCACTGTATCAGTTTTTGGATTGAACTTTTGGTTCTCTAACTTTATTATTCTGATCTCTCTCAAGTCGTCTTGTGTGAGTCTATTTCTTAGAGTTGTTATACTATCCGCAAAAACTAGTCCGGTAGCCTCTGGTAGGGTTAGAAAGTATCTTAAAGCATCTCCTTTTAAGTGTAATTGCAGAAAATTCGCTTGTTGTGCGGCTGCAATTGCTGCGACTCCGATTGCACCTGTTATTAACTGTTCAAATTCTTTGAAATTGTCCATTTCTGATCCGGAGAAGGGTGTGATGTTGATTTGCGCGTGTGCCATTTTGCTTTTTACCCGTTTAGATTATATACTTATCGTTCAATCAGTCTTACTTTTGTTCTAAAGTATTAAATAGCACACTTAACTTAACTTAATGGGAGAGATTAACTGGATAATAGAGATGAAAGGTTTAAATGAGTAGCAAGAGATCAGAAAAAGAAACTACTGAAACCATTCGATCAGGAAATAATAAAGATGGGCTACTTGTGAACCTATACTTAAAGCTCCGGTCGAATCCTCAGACTTATATCGTTGAAGCCGTATGGGCCGCCGAAGTCTCACCAATAAGAGTGCCCCTTAGTCTAGGAAAATTCGTGGGGACCACGACCGCACAGGCCTTGTGGAAGCTGCACTCAGATAGGCAACAGCATAATGACCGAAGTCACTGTTTGATTCATTAACATCGGGAGCTGGGTGGGGAATTTAAATATAACTGTTTTATTATTCTGTTTAAATTTAGGTTTTGCCCTCTGTTAGTTAATATTTAAGTGATGGTTTCAGTAATTTAGCTTATTCTGATGTTATCTGGTAATCAGTAATGATTTTGTCAAGGTTAACATCTCTATCAGATTGAAGTTTGTTACGAATAAGGCCAAGTTTGCGAACTTTTTGATTTAGACTTTTTGCTGTCCAATAAATTGCAACACGTTTATCATCTTTATCGAGCACATAAATTACAATGGACTTATAAACTGAAGAGGAGAAAGCGGTTACTATCTGCGCTTGTGCTTTTTTACCATTTTGAGTGTAGTTAATGTAATTTCCTTCAATATGTTCAACAAAATTGGGGGAAGCGCGGCAATTATTAATAGCGGGGAGAATTTGTTCTTTATAAATTGACAAAAATAAAGCACCAGAAAGCAATTTTACAAATTCATTTACTCACAATATCCTCGTTTGCAAATACCCTAAGTTGTTTTTGTCCGTAGTGGCGGCTGTGGTTGAGTTTGTTCCAGTTTTTGTTCACTCAAGCACTTTTGAATTATTGTTGCATTTAGTCCACAAAGACACTAACAGTTTCCACCCATTCTTTCCTCTGTTGCTGCTTTCTGCATTATCGTCTTGCTCGGAAAGGAAGAAGTTAAAGAAAATGTCAAAAGAAAGAAGAAAATGTCAAATTAATCAAAGAATTATTCGGAATTTTGGTCCGTTAAACTGGGAAACAGTTAGTAACTCCTGTCACCATGTTACGCACTGACTTTTTAATATGGTTCTCATGCTGTTATTGAGATCTATATTTGAGATAAATGGAATTAATTATTGTCATTTTCCAAGGACTTACTTTGGTGTTTGACAGTGCGGTTTTTAGCGGATATATTTTGAATAAATTTAGCTAGTGATAGCCTTTTATTGATTGGTTCGGATGTGCGATATATCCACTAGTTGCCTTCGCTTCTATAGCTTGTCTTAGCCAGGAAGTTACTCTAAAGTGCTTATTTTTCTGTTATACTTTTATACAATTTTTCTGACAAACCTGAGGGTGAAAATAACAATTGTTACGCACTGATTTTTAGAGTGTTCCTCATGGTGTTTTCTGAGGTTTATATTGGAGGTAATTAACTTGAATAATCAGCTTTTTACAAGGACTTGTTTAGATGTTTCACAGTGCGATTTTTAGCAGATATATTTTGAATAAATTTAGCTAGTGATAGCGATATATCCGGATGTGCGATATATCCACTAGTTTGCCTTGTATTTCGAAGCTTTAATCGTTTGCGGTTTAGTTCTAAGGTAGCCTGATTTAACTTAGTAATTTATAGAGATTTTTCCAGTTCAATCTTTAATTATTACAGCAAAGAATTAATCAATAATTATAAGTAAGAAGTTCGCAAGTTATATCAAGTTTTCAAAGATGTTAATCAACTGATTGTCAGGCTGGTTCTCCGGTGTTCTGGTGATCGTAAGTTCCGCAGGGCTATACCTTGAGTTGTATTGGTCCTTCGCAAATATTTACTGATCTATAAGTTGGGCAATTTCCGGCTTTTGTACGTCTCTTGATGTTTGTTAAGTACATATACAAGTTCCGTATTAGTACCTACTTTATCAGAATAATTACTTCACCAAGTACATAATCTCTCATGAAGTTATTTACTAATTATGTGAATTTATCTTCAGGAAACTCAAAAAATTAAATATTGAGGCTTTTATGCACTTGATATGTCTATCAATAAACTGTCAATCTGCGGTTGTTTTTCATAAACATAAACAAATTTGGGGTTACAGGCCTAGATGGAAATACTAGCTATATATGGCCTTGAAATCTATCTGAATATGAACTAAATTAAAGCACTTATTAATGGATATTTAAAGGAAAATAATCACGTAACTATGAGGGACGAAATAGGGGCGTGACAACAATGTTAAGTGGACGACACTAGTTTTAATTGCAGGTTTGATAGTAAATATTTCATTGAGAATTGAAAAAAAAATTTTAGAAGAAACAGACAAGTGCCTGACAGAGAATCAACTCACATTAAATGCCGATAAAACAGAGTTATTGTTCTATAAAAATTACAGTAATAAATTTCTTGTGTATTCTTTTAAGGTAAGGTTAATAAACCAGCTAATGCTTGTCGTTATCTAGGAGTAGAAATTGGTTCAAACTTCACCTTTGAAAACAACCTAAACTCAGTTTTAAGAAAAATAGCCAATGCTATTTGTTCTTGGTATCTAGTAAGAAACCAAGTTCTTTAAAATTAAGAATTGAAACTTTCAAATATATTGTACTTTCGTCTTTCTTACAGCGGAATATTACTTCAAATTTCTACAGCAGAAAAATAAACAGCAGAAAAATAAACAGCATAAATAAACAAACCAACTCGGGAATAAAAGTTTGTCGTTTTCCAAAAAAATTTGATCACTACACTGACCTTTCTCATTAAAGATCGTATCCTTCCAGCCACACTTTTTCTCTCGAAAGTTAGCTTGATGAAACTTCAAACAGATATCAGACACTGGGGAACCTCAGAAAGTTTCAAAATGTTTACCAGTTGCCTAAAAGCTGTACAAAACAAGAGAACAAATCAAATTATAAAAAAGAACGAAAACGAAGTGGAGTCACAAGTCTTTGATCCCGAAGAAAGTTCGAAATTGGAACAAAATGTCCTCTTCAGTAAAAACTTTAAACAGTATAGCTTGTTTTAGAAATCTTTTGACCAAGTTTTTGCTCGATCAGCAGAAGAAATTAACAGTTAACAGACATAGGAACGTTCAAATCCTATTGCGCTGCATTTCTTGTGATATTTCCCAATTTTTCTGTCGTCACCTAGAGCCTAGCGACCCGTCCCCGTCGCATAGGGGACGTAATGGTGACGTCTAAAGCTGCCGTTTGTCCTGCAGTAGAACTTGGCAAAAACACGTCTCCTGGTCGTGAATTGTTTTCTGGTATAATTTTCTGCTCGCAAACAGGAGAAAGATTGGCTGACGCGCAAGCTGCCATTAATGTGTCTGTTATTATATCATGACGATAGATGATGTCGCCGCAACGATGGCATGAAACGGCATGAGCACCAAAGATGACCAAAGTTGGTTGGGCTGAAGATGTAAACCAATGGACAGGTAGAGACAGAGATAACAGTCGAGTTTTTTCTCTGATTTTTGTCTGCCTATCAATGAGGTTGCTCAAAGCTGTAATGTCAAAATGTCACTGAGTTTTTTAGTCAACTGAGGGGGAGCTTAAAGTTTCGCAAATTCCGTTTAAGTGCTTTCGTGTGTTGGGTTCACGCCACTGATTCAACTAAATTTTCTGACGGAGATAAAGAGCCGACATGCAGCCTTGGCTAGTTTTAAAGACCGACGCTCCAGCTCCTGTTTTGCTAACTGGAAGACATGCCTCGTCCCATGAGATATTGCTGATTACTGAGCCCAGTACTTTCCAAAGTCGTTCGCTGGAGGATATCGAATTGTTGCTCTCGAATGAAGTTTGATGCAATTATTTTGCTTGAACGTTTTGACTTTTCGAGTGATTTTTGTCCGGTTGAACTTTTCGTTTTGCGTTACCTAATTTTCTCTTTTATTCACAAGTGTCAGCAGCTGATCTCTACTGGCGGCAGTTCACTAATTAACGTCAAATGAAAAGTGTGCCGAAGTTCGTGTTATTTTTACTTTAAATTTTTGCGGTATATAATAACATCTAATGACGTCATTCGAAGCCCCTTCAGTGATTACACCCCCGCCAGCTGAAACAGGCTGTAATAAATTTGAGCTCCCACTAGATCATTCGAGATCAGTTAGGAAAAATCAAAGCCAACCCCTCGCCTGTCGTTCGAGAGAATTTCGTTTTTTTGTTATGGTTTTTCATTCAACGCTTCTATTTTGGTTGAGCTTTTAATGTGCAATGAAATATTTGTGATGTGTTGTGATGTGAGCTATTTTGGCCGCATTTAAATTGATTTGGAAATATATCAATGAGTTTTAATTTTGAGCTAACAAGTCTCAATTATTCAGTACCGTCAATAAGGTGATACATTAATCATGAAATGCTAGCTTCTGTATTTATCTTAAGCAATGGAGGTAAACCGCTCGAGTATTCGCTTCCATTTTATAACAGGGCAGTTTCATGTCAACTCAAAGTTTTTTGATATTATAAATGGCATCGGCTCGTCAATCTTAACAATAATCCCCCGTAAAGAAAAATTTGTGTGAAACAAATGTGTTACTTTGCTGGTGATTAATTGCTCTTGAACGAAGTTCATAGCAATTATTGTAAACGTGTTAGTCTTTTTATGCAAATTTTTTGCTTGACCATTTTGTGTTTTTCTTCTAGAACATTCTTTGACTTCTCAAGTGGCTTTTTCAAGCTTTCGTTCTTCATTTTTGAGTGACCTCTGTTGCTCCCACTCCGAAGTAAAGCTTGTTGCTAATATAAATGGGTTGCAGGATAAATAAAAGTGTATGATGGACCAGTTGGCAGTGCATTGGGTTAGAGATGGGGAAGTAAATGGATCGAATCCCGGCCTGGTCAAATAATTTTCTAGACGCCTGTCGTTCCGACATTAGTCGGTTAATGTTTGTTTACAAAGTCTATGAAGGTCAGTTGGTATTACGGGCATGTTTTGTTGCACTTATCGCTTTTATTGATATCATAGTCTTGTCTTGTGGTATTTTAGATAATGAAATCGGCATGGCTATGGCGATTTCATTATAAATCATCTCGCTCAGCTAGTATGACTATGCTAAATAGTCGGACTGATATTTTGAACTATCTGTTAGATAAGATATTGGATATTCTGGCACATTGTGACGGACAACCAATTGTAGATAGTTATATTCTACCGGGGTAAAAACAGTTCTATATTCTA